>NW_010317515.1:0-1062 GCF_000700745.2 Antrostomus carolinensis
GGAGGGCTCGGAGCCAAGAGCAGTGGGGCATGGCCAAGGCTCCCTCCTGTCCTTACACCAGGAACATGGTCCTTCCACGCCCTCCCCACCTCCCTGCACCCTGCCTGCTGACATCCCAGTCACCAGCATCATCTGTCCCTGGATCTGCATCCCCCCCATCCCCCAGCCTCCCAGCACTCCCTGTGCTCCCATTTTGTAATTGGGAGCAGGATCGACTCGCCGGGAGCTGGGGCCGGGCACTGGGGAGCCAGGGCCAAGCCATTGTGCTGCGCCGACGACTCGCGCGGGAGAGCTGCTGCTCCCGGATGAACCCGGCTGGCGCAGCCATTTCCTGGGGGGGTTCTTCTTTCAAAAAAAAAAACCAACAAAAAAAAAACAAACCCAAAATTCTTCAACCAGTTAAGGTTGCTAAGAGACAACAATGTGCTTTATATGGTGCCTTATTGACAAAGCTCAGCTCTTAATAAGCTCAGAAATGAACGGCGAGCAGCTTGGAAAGCCCACACTGCGGGGTCGGGAGCTGAGCACAGTGGCCGCCTTCATCCCCAAAAAATACCCTGAAATCCGCCCCTGGAAGCCCCAGGGAATGGTTCTTCTCCCCCAGGGCCAATGCAGTGCCAGGGCTGGTGCCCCACTATCACCCCCACCCTGGGAGACACAGGCAGCCACCGGGTCCAGCCATGCACCGCCGGCACCACCAGTGTTTTGGAGACGCCTGCTTGGCACAGGTCCAGGGCCAAAAGCCATCTCTGTGCCTGTCTGCCAAACACCCACCGGCCCTGGCACAGCCACTGCCAGCTTCCTTGGGAGGGGAAGAGAAGCCGGTAGCAGTGCTGGCTGGCTCTGCACTGCCTGACTGCAGCACAGCGGGGTGTTGGGTGCCATGAGCCCGACTCCAGCTGATAAGTCGGTCATCAGTGTAGGAGTAAACAGTGTCCATGTGGGGCCAGACTGTGTGCCTGCACCATCATCCCAAATTGCAGCAGGGAGCAGGGTCAGGCTGGGCTCTTTGGCGCAGGGCACGCGGCGGGTGCTGGGCACGCTGGGGCTTGGGGGGGGTTC
>NW_010317515.1:1088-11370 GCF_000700745.2 Antrostomus carolinensis
CGGGTGCCAGGCAGGGCTGGCAGCCAACTGGCACGGCAGGGTGGCCAAGGGGTGTTTGCAAGCAGTGGGCACCATTCTGTAGTGAGCTGGGGGGTGGGCGATAGGGGAATAGGCCATATCATCCCCTCTGCCACTTGCTTGCCATGCCTGATGCACCACCCACAGTGTGCCACCATGCCAGGTGTCCCCAGGGGGATGGCTCCTTCCTGACCATCAGCCCAGCCACTGCGGATCCCAGTGGGGACATTATGGGGGACAGGGGATGGCCAAGATGGGAGAACAAGGCATGTGCAGGAGGTGATGAAGGCAGTGAGGCCATGATACCTGTTGGGAGCAGATGGTTGGGGGGAGCACAGAACAAAATGTGGGGCTCTATGGGCTGAGGCCGGTCTCTCTCAGTGCTCCAGTGTCTGGCACCCTCCTTTGCCGCAGCTCCCAGAGGAGCTCAGCACCCTCATTTTTCCCTCCACTGGAGACTTGGGTGCTCCAGCCCTAACAGTGGGGTGAACCAGGCCCCAAGCATCCCCATGTCCCCCAGCTCCAGGTGCTGGCTCAGTGTCCAAGCCCAGCTCCAAGCCCAGCTTCAGCCCTGCCACGGCTACAGGCCCTGGGCAAAGAGATGCTGCAAGCTCCTGGCTGCTCCTGAAACAGTCCAGGGGGGGAAAATGCTGCAGGAGCACACGTGAGGGGAAGAGGAGGATCTGAGGGGGTGGGTAGCACCCCGCTTGCACAGGCCCCAGGCACTGGGGTGCCCATCAGCATACGGAGCCTGGGAACAACGATGGCTGAGTTGACTTTGGCTGGGGTACACAGCTCCCGCTCCTGCCTCGCCCTGCCGACGGCAGCTTCTCCCAGCGCCAGCCCCCACAACCTGGCTGGAGGCCAGCACCCCCGCTTCCCCCCAGCAGCTCTGCCCCTTGGCAGCCTTGGGCATGGGGAGGTGACAGACACAGGGGAGACGTCACCCCACAGCATCTCCCATCCACCCAGTGCCCACTCCCCAGGAGGGCTCGGGTACCACTTCTCCCAGCATCTGGGGCAGGTGGGGACCAGGGCCAGATCCACGCCTGCCTTAGCCACGATCCAAGCTTTTCAGCTTAGCACTCAAATCTGCTTGCAAGGTGCCGGCTGCTTAGCACCCAAATCCCCAGCCAGGACTAAAAATAACCCCCCCAGGCTCAGTGGGTGGCAGCTGGAAGCTGGGGAGGAGCAGGGGGTCACCGTCACCACATCGGAGGTGGAAAACTGAACTCAGGAAGCCTCAACCCATGTGCGTGCAGACACCAGGGCCACCAGCAAGAGTTGTCACCTGCTCTTATGGGGCCACAACTTCAAAACTGCAGGGATGGGACGACGTGCCCCCAGGCCCCACTCCAGCAGTGTCTGTGCCTGGCGGCTGCCTCAGCTGTGCCACGCCTGCCTGCAGCACGCTCAGAACATCGCCGGAGCCATCACTGGTTTAAAAATAGCGTCTCAGCAGAGTACAACCGCGTTCCCTAAAAGCCATGTGGTTCGAGTTAGAGGATTAATTGGAAATGCTTATTTTGATTTGCAAAGTGATTGGATTTTTCCAGGGCATTTTGAAAGGAAAAAAGTCTGAATTTAATTATCACTATTCCAAAAAGCACCATGGGACCAAGTGTTTGAGGCCATTTCATGTTTGCTTCACACTCCTCTCCAAAATGCAGGCAGGCTGCGGGGGACGCGGCAGGGATGTGGCGGGGATACCTCGCTGTGCCCCACACCCACTGCCAGACCAGTCCTCAGCTCCCAGCGGAGCGCGAGGGGCCGTGGCCGTGTGTCACACCAGCTGCTGCCAGTCCCAAGGGACCAAGCACCACCAGTACCCGGCAGGCAGCCCACGATGTGCGGCACAATGTGCCCTGGCGTGGCTTGGGCAGGATGAGAGCTCAGGGGGAACCATGTCTGCACAGGCCGGGCCTGGGGCCCGTTTTCAGAAGGGCTTTCTTTCACTAAGTCACTTTGTTTTGACCAAAACAGATTTTCAGCAGTAATTGCCTTTATTTTTTTTTTTCTTTTTCTCAGGGAAAACATCGTTTAAATTACATTTCTCTGGGTTTCCACTGAAAAATGAAAAGCAAATGCTCTTGCACGTTGGCAAAACGTGGACAAATGTCTTGGAATATTTTTGTCCAAATGAAAACAGTTTCAGTTCTTTTTTGAGATCTCTTTTTTTTTCCTGAAAAGAAACCATAGTTGCCTTCCCAGTTATTCTAGTCAGACTGGTTTCGAGAAAGACTTCCCAGTTCAGAGGCTGGGGCTGGATTACGGTGCTGCGAGGCAAGAGGTGCCCATGACAGTGCCACCGTGGCACTTTCTACTGCTGGTATAAAGATGGGGCAGGAGATGGAGCAGCCCCATGCAGGGGTACTGGCCAGTCTGGGGTGTGCGGGGCTGGGGAGACCCAGCTCCATGGCCAGGGATGCTCTATGCAGGAGGCTGGGGCTGGCGGGGTCCTCCCAAGGGCTTTGGAGATGTGACCTAAACCCCACATTTATGGAACAATAAATGTACTCCCCAAAGCCTTGCTCCCATTTCAGGACTGGGTGCAGCGTGGGGGTGCCCCAGGGACTCCTGTCAGCTTCATTTCGTGCCAACAGACTATTGGGGTGGGATATCGCCGCCCTTGCCCCGCTTTTTGCAATCAGTTTGTTTTCTCTGTGTATTTGTGCCCTTCGCACAGGCATAGGGGAGGTGACAAGATCCAACGTATCCAGGGGTCTTCTGCAACCACAGCGAGGGATGAGCCTGTGCAGGGGGCTGGGATGCAGGATGCAGCTTTACATGGTGCCCAGCAGCAGCAAAGCACCCGCAGGGGCCTGCTCCCAGCCAAAGAAACCCTGAATCTAGGGTGCCTCTATAGGAACCTTTATTATTATTATAAACACCTTTTATTTGGAGGCTTTTTCTGCTTCCAAGCCCTTCAGGCAGGTCTGGGCCTCAAAGCCAGGTCAGGATGGAGGGGACACGAGGACGCAGGATGGCCCCACAGCAAGGAGCCGTTTGCTCTGCACACATCAAAGTTCTGCCAGGCCAGAGGAAAGGGAATACAAAAATCAACATTCAACATTATCACTGGGCTGAGATATGGCTCAGCTCCCCAGCCCGTGATACTGCCTTCCCCCTCTCTCCCACTCCGGGCATACAGCCAGGATGTCCAGGCAGGTGGGAAGTGCACAGGCATTTTGGTGAGTGGCTGCAGGTCTCATTTTGGTTCCACGCCGCAGTTTCCCTTCTCCACTGCCCCCCCAATACTCCTGCAATGTGCTTTGCACATGCAGCATCCCATGTCTCATGGGCAAAGTGCTGAGCTGGGAGCAGGGTACAAGACCCCGTGTCTCTGCTGCAGCAACAGCCCTCACCCCAAAAAGCACAAAAGTGTTGGTTTAAAAAGATTCAGGATCCAGCAGGAAAATACTCATCCAGGGGTTCGATCTGCTCCCACTGCTATCAACTGCTAAAAGTCAGCATGGAGCCATGCCTCAGTTTCCCCACTTGCAATATGGGGGCAGGTGGCAGTTCTCCTGCTGCTCCACGGGAATGGGACCACAAGGACAGACTGTGTCTTTTGCCCCCAGCGAGCAGCCCAGGGTGGGGATCACAGAGCCCCTTCTTAACCCCAAAACAGCTGGAGGTTTGGGCTCAACTCCAAGGCAGCACTTGGGGAGCAGGAGCCAGGAGGCTTCGGCCCCAATCCTGTGGGAGGGAGCCAGGAGCTGCTGGGGAGGGAGAAGAAACAGTGCTGACAGGGGGCAGGAAGATGTTTGCTGCCATGGTCACGTGGCTCCCACCACATATTTACACACCGGAGCAAGCCCCGGTGACAAACACAGTGCCGCTTGGGTAAACACAGTCCCTCTGAGAAGATGCATCCATGGTCACCGTAGGAAGAGACTCAAGAAACAAAAAAAAGGGAAAAAAAAAAGGAAAAAAGAGGAAAAAAAGGGGAAAAAAGCAAAAAAGGCAAAAAAAGCCAAGCAACTGCCTTAAAAGAATATTTTTTCCCCTTGCTTGCTGCAAAGTGGGATGGGAGAAATGCCGGGAGCTGAATGCCCTGTTTTCCATGCTTCCTATCAGGAAAAAAAAAAAAAAAAAGCAACAAGCAGCAGCCCAAAACGGGGATACAAAGTCCACTTGTCACCCGCCGGTTGCACCCTCCCACCCTGTGGCAGCAGCTGGGTGCTCGTGCAGGGCGTTCGGTGCACAATAGTGGCTGTTGTTGCCGGAGCCGGGAGCTGGCTGGGTTTCAGGGCTGGGCAAAGCATGTGCCCACGGCCGAGGACTGGCGTCACTGGTGTTAACTCTCCATGCCCTGCTCCGAGCCTGAATCCCCTTTGTGCAGATTGGGGAAACTGAGGCACAGGTACCTTCACCTGGGCAAGATGTTCAAAGGGATGAGCTTGTCCCTCCGCAGCCTGAGAATGCACCACCCCCAGCCCCTCTTCCTGCAGTAATTTCAGGTTTACCAGCTAAGTCTAGACCAGGACCATGAGAGGTCGTTTCCCCCCCGCCCAGCACCCTTTTCCCAGGGCTATCCAAGGCCCCCACCCACTCTGGGAGAGGTGCCTGGCCCTCGGCACAGATCGCCAACATCATGTGGCTGAAGAGCACCCACCACTCACTGGGTGCTGCCAAAATGCACTGCCATGGCGCTTCCTCCAGAGCAATGCCTGTGCCTCGGGGGACTGCCACCACAACCTGCCCAGGCACTGTCACACACGTGTCGCCCAGGCACCACTACATCTCCCGGAGAGCCTCCAGCAGGTACCACTCCAGCATCCCTTGGTGCCTGCTCCATGTGTCTGGGCTGGCTGGCACCTGGGATGCTTTCTGGCCTGCAGGCCGGGAAACCAGAGTGTGGGTGCTATGCTAGAGCTGGGGATCCCCTGCCACCAGCCCGGGATGCTGCAGAGGGGATGACCCCAGCAAAAGGCTGCAGCAGGCCAGGCCAGTGCTCTCCCCTCTGCCACTGCACCCGATGCCCCGTGCTGAATGCTTTGGGCAACGTGCCCTCGGCCCCGGGGCCAGCGTGTGCAGCTGCGGGCGGGTGCTGCCACCTCGACACCCGGCGAGCACGGCTCCAGCGCCAGCAGCTCACACAACTGCTACAACCACAAAAGCCATTTTTTCCTCCCCGCTCGGTCGAGCTGTCCCATCCTGCTAATAAAAAAAAAATAATAAGGACATGGAAAATTCTATAATATCCCTTTCCAGCTTCTTGGATTTGGCTTTTGCTAATTTGAAGCAGACCCTGGAGTGGGGGCAGGGGGGAGTCAAATCAAACCAGAATCACGGCACAGAAAGCCAGTTTTCACAAAAAAACCCCAAGCCAGCAACCCCAACATTTGAATGCAGCAGGGAAGAAAAAAAAAAAAGTTTAATGTGTGCTTAAAAACAAATGAGCAGTGGAATCATTTTTAATTATGAGCCTATTTTCAAAGCCCTTATTACTTACAGTACGCTCAGCATCCGAGTAATTTTCCTCTCTCGTAAAATCGTGGCAGGGGAAGGGGAAAGCAAGCCCTTTGTGCGGCCAGAGAGCTTTGCAAGGCGAATATTCATGCCAATTTGTCTGCAGTAATTGGTTTAGCTATAGACTTAGGCTGGCAATTGATTATGTGAGTTGCTAAACTTTTCCCGGAGAAGGCACCCTTCACCCACTATCACTTTCACGTACGTCTCCTCTTTACATTGCTTCGGGATGTGTCTACTATATAGAGTTTTGTATACTCCAGTGTATACAAAATCCCTGTTAAAATCAATCTGATCCCTTGTAAAAATGATCAGGGCTCACCGAGTCCCCAAAGAAAAAATAAAAAAGAGGGAGAAAACGATGAAATAAAACTAGGGAAATGTCAGTGTAGCTTGCTTTAATTTTATTTTAAGAATATATAATAAATTAGCATATTATTTCTCACACTGAAATAATTTTTAGTCTCTCTGCACCGGTAAAACTGGCAGTTCGTTCTGGAAAACATGTAATTCCGTGCCGTTCCCTTCAAACTTTCTTCTTGCAAATTCTAGCCCAGTTTTCTCCTCTGGCAAACAAAACCATCAGAGAAACCATTTCCGACTGCAGCAAATGACTGGTCCAAAGGGCTGCTGGAGGGGCTGGCACTGGGCTCGGTGGGCACAGCGTTGTGCCAGGAGAGTGAACCCCAACACCTGGCCCTGGTGTCAAACTGGAGCAACTGGGAGATAGCGATTTCCCATCACTGTTGCTGGGGGACTTGGCCCCTGGTATTGCTCTGGAGCCCCAGTCCTCAATATTACATGCGGCAGGAGAACGGGGGCTCGGGGCCCGGCACAGCTCCCCACAGCAGCAGGCACAGGCAGCGGGAGCAGGTAGCTCGTCACCTCCCGGCGCTTCTGTTTGCTTTGGCAACTGATTAAAATTCCTCCATGATTCCTCCCACTCCAGCTCCAAAATGCCACCGCCAGATGCCTTTGTCCTCCCCAGGTCTCAGCAGCTCCCAGGAAGTGAACCCCCAGGGGACAGGGGTGCCAGCTGGGCAACGGGGCGCAGAGCCCAGACACGCTCACCACACCCACTGACAGCCACTTTCACTTTCTGCTCCCCGAAGCCAGTACAAGGCTTCCCTGCTCCTCTGCCCTCCCCCCCTCAAGCAAAGCCATATTTGGGGTGATTTTTACTCACCACCCACCCTTGGGTGCTGCTCCCATTAGCACATGGGTGTTTCGGGGCCCCTGGCATCGGGGTGCTGCTGGGTGCAGGGCGGTGGTGGCACTTGCTGTGCGGTGTGTGGGTGCAGAGCCACACCACCGCGCTGGGGAAGCCATCGGGGTCATGGCACTGAGATGTTCCTGCTCCCAAAGCCAAGTCTTTCCCTGCTGCCGGGGTCAAGGGGCGTCCACAGTGGTTTGGTGGCTCTGCCAAATGGCACAGGGACAATGGCAGGAGCCCCCATCTGACAGGTCTGTCTGCAGAGAGGGGAAAAAAAGCAAATCTGGCTGCACTCACACCAAACAAAGAGACGGGGCCGTATTTCACCCCCTTCCTCCCACTCCAAAAATTTCCCCAAATTTCCCAATCCTGACATGACAAACCACTAGGAGAGTGGCCGCACTTGATTTATTTCTTAAAAAAAAAAAAAATCAAGTTAGGAAATATTTCCTGGTTGCATTCGGAGTTTGGTTGGTTTTTTGGGTTTTTTTTTTAAACAAGTGAAATTTTGGCGTTTGCAAGAGTTCCCAGTGCCGACATCCACACGTGTCTGCAAAAACCCCAACAGGGCAAAAACCGCTCAGGTCCAGAGGGCAGCGGCACCGTAGCCCTGTGGGTGGATTTGAAACTATTTGGCAGCAGCAAGGCCAGTGCACACAGGAAAAGGCAAAAAACTCTCCCTTCTGATGCAAAGAAACAAGTTTTAGGATCAGTTCAGGGGAGATCGGCCCTGGTGAGGTCAGGATTCCCAATGCAGAGCGGCGCGGGAGCCGGGGAAAGGCTTACAAAGAGGGTTTCTCACCAGCCATGGCTCTTTGAGGGCTGTTTTCCAACAAATCCATGGGGAAGATGTGATGTTGATGGAAAAAATACAGAGGGGTGAAAAAATGGGGTGGTTTTGGGGGTTTTTTTTTACATCTAACCTGCAGCTAAAAAAAAAAAAAAAAAAAAAAAACCAAAAAAAAAAAAAAAAAAAAAAAAAAAAAAAAAAAAAAAAAAAAAGACCCACAGGAAAAATCCTAAAAAATTCCTGCAGAATATTTAACTGAAATCTCCTAGCAATTTTTAAACTGAAATTCCCCCCCTTGTCAGCAGGAGTTTCATCAGTTAAAAACTTGCTTTATAAAGAAAGAGAAAAGGAAAAAAAAAATCTTTTTTCATTGCACGTTTTGGCTTTGAATTGAGCCGGGACAGACCTCTGCCTGTTTGGGACCCAGGCCAAGAGCCATATGCAGGAATAAAGTAAATAAATTCTGGTCAAAACCAGAATATTCTCCTTAAAAGTTACTTTAAAAGCAAAGAAAGGCAGCAACAAAACTGTCCCAATGTGGGTTATTTCCATTTTTCTCCCCTCTTTCCAGCAAGGGACACGGTTCGGTGGTGCCAGCAGTCCCAAGTGCTGTACCCAGCAGCATGGGACCTTTGAAAAAAACCCTGTAAAAATACTAGAAATGAGGCTGGTGAATATTTTCCTGTGGCAATGAGGGGGTTACCCACCCTATGCTGCTCCACGGGTATCCGCACTCCCTTGGCTGAGTCCCAAAGTTGGCATTGAGGCGTCTTAGCAGCACAAATGAACCATGAAATGTCTTTTAGAAATAAAATCCAGGTTTGAGGAGGGGGCAAGCGTGGCTGGCTGGGCTGCTGGGGCCGTACCAGGGGCTCAGATGGTGGCTGGAGCTGTTGGAGTTGGTACTGGGCAAGCGCTCCTGCCCATGGGCACCTGGCTGGATGGGTGGCACAGGGCACTGGGAGCAGCGTGGGCTTTCACCAGTTTCTTGTAGTAGCAAATTTCACTGGGGGTGGGGGGCAAATTTTGAATTGTTCCCAACACTGATTTTATAAGCAGGTGGTCAGGAGCCTTCAAATGGTGGCTGGAGCTGTTGGAGTTGGTACTGGGCAAGCGCTCCTGCCCATGGGCACCTGGCTGGATGGGTGGCACAGGGCACTGGGAGCAGCGTGGGCTTTCACCAGTTTCTTGTAGTAGCAAATTTCACTGGGGGTGGGGGGCAAATTTTGAATTGTTCCCAACACTGATTTTATAAGCAGGTGGTCAGGAGCCTTCAAACGGGCTGGGATAGAAACCTGAAGAATGAAACGAAGGGCCTGATCCAGCCTCTCTGTCTCTGCACCAAAATAAAAGTAAATCAGTTTCAACCCCGGGGGTTCAACCCTTGCGAAAACCCACTAGAAGAAACAGAATCAGACCCCAAATTCCTTTTAAAAAAAATAAAAATAAAAATAAAAAATTGAGGCAGTAGCAATGACCTACACAGGAAAATTAAATTGGATTTGCCCCATTCTCCTCTGAATACTCTTTACAGGCAGCCTGGAAACAAGCAAAAAAAAAAAAGGTCTATTGTATTTATATTGTTGCCTGGGGTTTACACTAGGAATTGGGGCTGAGGCTGGGGTGGCTGTGGGGAACTGGGGCTGACTGGGACAAGTGGGGACGGGTCAGCAGCAAGCATGCGCAGCCTGCCCGCACCCCACAGCCTGCACCCCTGGGGCTGAGCCCGCCTACAGCAGGGTCGCTGGGAGCAGGGCTGTGGTCGGCCATGACGCCTTTCGCTCTGGCCCCGATGGTGGCAGGGACCTACAGGTGCCACTTGCTGCACTGATATTATTGGATCATTGTTGTTATGGTTCGTGCAGGATCAGTCCCCAGGCCCCTCGCTGAGATGGGAGAAATGGGATTAATTTTTGGCAGGGACACACAATGTCCCCGTTGGCCACTGGAAACCCATAGGGGTGTCAGAGCCGAGGCCGGTAGCCTTTCAACACCAGCTTTGAATCATCCAGGAAATACTTTTAACATTATTACAAAAATAAATAACTATGGCAGAACCCCCTTCCCCACCATCCCACATGCCAGGCCCTCACAGAAGTGGAAATAAAACCCCAGCCCTGCTTTACCTGCCCCCCTAGTCATCCCATCAGCCCCCTTTTTCCTCCTCACCCGCCCGGCACTGGGCTCGTCAGTCTGGCACAGCCCGGGAATCTCCCATGGCACCAGGATTGAAACCAAACATCCGCATCCTCCCCAAAATATGAGGAGCTGGGGGAGTCGCGGAATCGCAGCAGCAAAATAAGGCACTGGCAGGATGGAGGGGAGCTGCCAGGTGGGCACCGACAGCAGCTTTGGAAGCAGTTAAAAACTAGCAAATTCTCCCCTAGGGTTTATTTTTGTGCTGTATCTCACCCCTGTGTAGGGCAGAAATGAAAACTCTATTCTGCGAGCAAAGTTACTGCCGAGTTTACATTCCTCAAGGCTTATGGAGCTGGGACGAGGCGAGTGAACTGCTCATTCCAGCCAGAAGCCTTTTTTTCGGCTTTAAAACAGGGAAGTGACTTTTTTTGAAGGGGGGAGCAGATGGTGATTTAAAAAAAAATATATAAATTCTAGAGCTTGTTGGATTTTTTTTAATAGAAAGCTGGAACAAAATTAGATCTCATTTCCATAAGGCAAATCACTGTACTTCGGTGTCTGACAAACAACTTGAATGGCAGTAATATATACCCTGTGAATGCACAAATTATGCTGTGCAATGTCCAGTATTTCGGTATGTACACAGT
>NW_010317515.1:11428-11869 GCF_000700745.2 Antrostomus carolinensis
TTCAGCAGGTAAAGAGGATATGGGGATGGATAAAATAAAACTCTAGTGTATGCAAAATCCCTGTTAAAATCGATCTGATCCCTTGTAACAATGATCAGGGCTCACCGAGTCCCCAAAGAAAAAATAAAAAAAGAGGGAGAAAACGATGAAATAAAACCAGGGGAATGTCAGTGTAGCTTGCTTTAATTTTATTTTAAGAATATATAATAAATTAGCATATTATTTCTCACACCTGAAATAATTTTAGAACAATACAGGTAGTGATTATGTTCCTGTTTATTCAAGACTACGGAGCGTGCCTAAAAATACAGACATACAGTACAATGCTTTGCCCCTTAATAAATTGAAAAAAGATTTCTAATTTTTGTTGCCTTCCTATAGAAAAATACACTTATTGGAAAGGATTAAAAGATTAAAGGATTACTCTATAACAAGGGTTAA
>NW_010317516.1:0-598 GCF_000700745.2 Antrostomus carolinensis
CTTTTAATGTTGTCATGTATGTTTTGTTTTTCAAACTTCTAAGGAATAGTAGATTAGTAGGAGGAAATGGGTGGGTTTCTTTTTATGATTAAAAAATTAAGGACGGGATAAGTAATTTGATTAGTCTGATAGTGTTAAGTAGGAAAAAAGAATACTTTGCCCTTTTAATAAAAACAGTGCAGGTCTTGTACTAACCTCACATGAATCAGTATTTTGCTCATTAGCTTTTTGTTATTAAAATAAGGCATGCTGTGCTGCTGAGATTAATGAAGAAAGGAAACATACTGCATGATAGATTTTGGTTCTCTATCTAGTTTGCATCAGCTTGCTGTGTGTGGTGTTGTGTTTTTTTGTTTTTGTTTTTTTAATCAGCACAAACAATAAAAAACATGCAAAGAAAAGAATATTCTGTTTTATGAGGATGTGTTGAGCTGCTGTTAAAGCAGTCAAAACCCAAGGTAAACCAAAAGAATGTGCCAGAAACATTTCTGGCTCTTAGTCACTACTTTAAATACACATACATCCCTGGGCTTCTGCATACAGAGATGGTTTTTGTTGTGATGAGAGTATTTAAATTATTCCTTTAAAAAAAAAAAAA
>NW_010317517.1:0-4505 GCF_000700745.2 Antrostomus carolinensis
ACCCAGGTGCAGGACATTGCACTTGGCCTTGAATGAACCTCATGAGGTTCACACAGGTCCAATTCTCAAGTTGGTCCCACAGTTTGTTGTGCAGGGCAGGTACCTGCCAAGATGATGAAGGGAGTGGAGCATCTCCCTGCTGAGGAAAGGCTGAGGGAGCTGGGGCTCTTTAGCTTGGAGAAGAGGAGACTGAGGGGTGACCTCATTAATGTTTATCAATATGTAAAGGGTGAATGTCAGGAGGATGGAGCCAGGCTCTTCTCAGTGATGCCCAATGGTAGGACAAGGGGCAATGGGTGTGAGCTGGAACACAGGAGATTCCACTTAAACTTGAGAAGAAACTTCTTTACAGTGAGGGTGACAGAGCCCTGGGACAGGCTGCCCAGGGAGGGGGTGGAGTCTCCTTCTCTGGAGACATTCAAAACCCGCCTGGATGCCTTCCTGTGTGATCTCATTGAGGTTCCTGCTCTGGCAGGAGGATTGGACTGGATGATCTTTCGAGGTCCCTTCCAATCCCCAACATTCTGTGATTCTGTGATTCTGTGATACCTTTTATGAAGGAAAAACAAATAGTGGAAGGTACCTAAAGCTTTCCTCTTCTGACTATCGTGTGTCATGAGGAAGGAAAAATCCAGCACAGCTTAAACATGAGCACACACCGATAAAAGAACCAAATCCATCAATTCCTGTCCTCATGTTCCTGCAACGGTGAGAGCAGTTAGATGAGGAAGAATCAGTAAGATCAAAAAATGGCAAATCTGGATATCATTTTGATGAACTTACCCAGAGTATCTTGAAGTCATATACAAGATAAATGAGCCTGTTCGAAACCTGTAGTTTCTTTAAGCACTTTGTCAAGACAAGGAGAGATGAGGCTGAGCTGCCAAAAGACAATATTTGTCCTGTACCTTTACACGGACCAAGAGTTTCCAGTTAACTGTAGCTAAAGATAATTGAATTAAAAACCTATATAAGTGACAGATCTTTAATTTGAAGAGGAAAAAATGGGCTGAGCTCAAGATAATTCACACAGATTTTTTTTTTCCTTATAATTTCACTTTGGTCATACGGATAATTTTAAGTAGAAAGCAGAGCATGTTCCTGTTTGTGACAGCTCACTGCCAGGACGAGTATTTTCACGTGGATCTGGCAGCAGACTGGAGCACATATCCTGATGTGACCGCAATAGCTCCTGACTTTGGGACACTGTCCCTGTCGGATCAGATCAGATCATCACAGTGATGTGTTGACAACTTCTGGATTCGTAGATGGATCAGAATTGGAGATAGCTACATGTCTACCCATCCGTAACACCTAGGTGACACAGAGAGCTGTCTGATAAGAAGTGATTTAATTTTTTTTTTCAGTCTGAAATAAATTTTCAACTGGTTTGCTGCCTTTTTTTTTTTTTTTTCTGAATTTGTTTCACCTTGAGCAATTGAAGTAAATTAAAATCAGCTTCTATCTCAGTACTCAGCCCATTTTCCTTCAGGATCAGAGCATAACTCAGGCTGAAAGAGACTTCAGGAGGTATCTGGTCCAACCTCCTGCTCAAAGCAGGGGCAGATCTGTCACCAGACCATGTTTCTCAGGGCTTGATCCAATCAGGCTGTGAAAACCTTGAAGGATGGAGATGGCAAAATCTCTCTGACCAGCTCGTGCCACTGCTTGAGCATTCTCATGGGGAAAGTTTGTCCTTACCTCCAGTCTGAACATCCCATTTCAGTTCTTGCCCATCATCTCCCACCTCCTGGGGGCTTCCTCTGCCCTTGCTCCAGTTTGTCGATGCTGATATCCAAAACTGGACAGAGCAGCTCGATGTGATCTAACGAGCACTGAGCAGAAGGAGCTGATCCTGGCCATGCCCCTGTTCATGCCACCCAGGGTGCCGCTGCCCTCGCTTCTGTGGGATCTCCTCTTGCTGCCCCCAGGAACTGTCCCACAGAGCTGTCCCCATCCAAGCAGGTCCAACTGGGATGTCTGTTTCTCCAGGACAGGGTTTTGCACCTGGGAAGACTCCTGCTGTTCCCAGTCTGTATGTAGCTTCTAATGACTCATGAGGTTCCTCCTCTGCAGAACAAATGGCTGAAGGCCAAATTCCTCCAGCCACAGTCCTACTGACCTCATGTGGCTTGGGAAAAGAGATTTATATCCAGTGCACCCAGCTGGGTGTAGCAACATGCTCAGGAGCTCATCTCTCTACCAGATTTACCCTAAAACAAAGTCTTTGCTCAGTCTTCATGTTCTCCACAAGCAAAGAACTTAAATCTCTTGACACTTATCAAGTGCTTCCATACCAACCCACCCTTGTCATATAGAGCCTTCATCTTCCAGAGTCACACTGAGGGTGTTTAGAACCTGAGCAACAGTCAGAGAAGGAACCAGCAGTGCAGGGAGAGCCCAGGCAGATCCACCCACCTTCAGGCAGGACCATCTTTACTTCACAGGGCAGATACAGCTGGAGTCTGGAGCAGGGTAAGGTCCTGAACCAGTTTTCCCCAGGGCCAAGGTAGTTAACCCATTATCCATCCACTCAGCTTTGCTTCCATAATATTCACCAGCACGTTGCTTTAGTCGTGAAGCAAAAAGCTTCCTCTCCAAATCACCCTTCAAAACAACTCATACTGATTCAGTTTTCATGGGGATGCTTCTTCCAGATGACAACTTGGCTTTTAATTCAATGAAAGGTTCCTCAGAAAATATCTTTTACCTCTAGCACAGCTACCAATGTATGTCGTTTCAGACAGAATAAAAGAAGCAAATCTATTTTTACTTATTTTGATCAGAAATTAAATTTTCAGGTATTGTTATATTTTTTCTTTAAATTTCCTCCTTCTTCTGCAAGTCCTTCGCTTCCAGATGGTCTGATAGCAATTCCCCATCATCAGTTTTCATCTTGCCACTTCTTGCACTGCGCTGCCCAATATATAATCGACAAGTCTAATGGATCCACTTTCCAGAAGAAAATCTCTCTCTCCAGTTCCTGCTCCTCCTGCCCTTTCTCTCTACCCTTTGCACTTTGCAATTTCATTGTGATTGCAAACTGTCCAAGGCCAGGTTGGATGGGGCTTTGAGAAACCTGAGCTGGTGAAAGATGTCCCTGTCACAGCAAGGGGCTTGGACTACGTGATCTTTAAAGGTCCCTTCCAGCCAAGACCATCCTATGATTTTTTTTTTTATACCAGCAAGGCACAACATAAGACTCCTGTTAAAAAAAATTAATTCAATACCATAGGGCTATTCTCTCTAACTTGCCCTTTACTCAAAATGTTGCTTCTTGCAGTAAGTAACATCAGAAATGTATTTAAAAAATTAAAATTGAAAGACATAAACTCTCTCTTGACTTTGTAGCAGAAGGAGACAGAGATGCAGGCACAGCCTTGGGGCGTCTACCATCCTTTATCTATCCTGGAGTTGCATGCTTAGTCCAGTTCTACTCTGTTATTCATTTTTTTTCCTTGTATCATAAAAATTAAGAAACAAACAAGCAAACAAAAAAAACCCCACAAAAAAGTACTTTTCAAGTCGATTTTACAATCTATATCTACTTTTCTCAATTATTTTTTTTTCTTCTGACCAGGCTTTCTTCTAACACAAATATAACTGAGAACCTAATTTTTTATTTAACTCTGTAACAGGTTACAGTCTTTACTATACAGAGGCAATCCAACAAAACCAAAAATGCAATGTTTTTTGGGGTTTTTTTTAATGGGAAAAGATTAATATGATGTCTTATGAGCACGCTATATATGGCAATAAGAGTTATATTTATTCATTCCACCGACCGAACATGGGGACATGAAATTAGTACAAGAGATAAAAATGGATGCTTTTATGCATATGTTATGAAATTTATGTATGCACCTTTGCTCACATTGTTCCAAAGGGAAAATTTTTCACAGTAGGCATCAGTTGCTTAATTAGCACAGAATAATTAAAACTCACTGCAGGGAAAATTCCATAACCCCACAGCAATTATATAGGGAGAGTTCTTGACTATTGTAAATTCAAAATATCTTTTAGGTAGGTTCCTAAAAAACAACAGCTATTCCAAATTGTCTTGTAACTGAAAAACTCCTCAAGCAACTAAGGAAATTAAACCAGAAAAAAAAAAAAAAGAAATAGACTCTAATAGCCATCAGTAAGGTCCACTCAAGCAGTGTATTAACTACTTTCACTTCATTTTTCAGGGTCAGTTCTTTTTATTGATTTATGTAGATGTCTGAACCTTGAGAAATACATTTAGTATAATTAGACAGCAGTAGCAACTTCAGAGTTCATTAATAATCACGAAATAGTTCATTCACCATCAGCAAGAACTCATTTACAGTATACTACTTTTTTTTAGTATTAATATATGTATAGTTATCAAATTTTGACAGTTCTCAGACTTCTTAAAAATTAATTTAAAACACTTATTTGATCTAGAAAAAGTCAAAATTCTCCATTTGAAAATGTTTTTACCCAGCAAAATGGCACATAGAATCATAGAATGGTTTGGGTTG
>NW_010317518.1:0-508 GCF_000700745.2 Antrostomus carolinensis
TTTCCCCCAGCAAAGTATATTTTTCAAATATTAACAACGTGGAAAAAAATAATTAAAAATAATTTAAAAATAATAATGGTGATAATAATAATAACAGGTGATTCGAGCAGAGGAGCGAGGAGTCGCCCCAAACGCATTAGTTAGGATACAAATTTTATTTACCTTGTGATTTTCTCTGCTCGGGACTGGTTTTATTGTCCCTCCCTAGCCTTTCTCCGGGCGCAGGACCAGCCCAGCCACAGCTCCGCTCCCTCTAAACCGGGTTTATCGCTAATAACGGGCACGGAGAGATTTTTTTTGGGGGGGAGGCGGGAGGGGAGGGTAGGGGGATTGCATTCATTTTTATATTAGGACTATTTCAATTTGCAATCTGTCAGTCCATCTCCTGGCTGTGGCTGTGAGATGGCAGTGTGTGTGGCTGTGGTTCTCCCTCCTCTTTCCTTGCACAGCGTTTACTCACGTTCAAGAGCAGCCAACAGAGACCAAAAAAAATTAAAAAAAGAAAAAA
>NW_010317518.1:520-2739 GCF_000700745.2 Antrostomus carolinensis
ACCCACGTTAAAAAGCAGCCAAAAGAGGCCAAAAAAAATTAAAAAAAAAAAAAAAAAAAAAACTAATTGAGCTTGTGTCGGTATTGGCTAATTTCTGCTAATACTCTGTAAATTCCTCTTTTCTTCCTAAGCTTCCCCCCATGCTGCAGGTTGGGTTTTCACAAGGTATCTCCGGAGATCCAGGAGCCAGCTGGAGCTGCTGGGTGGCTTCGGTGGGAGTAAGCACAATGCGAACCTTAACTCCTGGCTCCAGAAACGGTTAAATTGCCCTTTCCCAACCCCCACCCCCCTCCAGAAACGGTTAAATTGCCCTTTCCCAGCCCCCACCCCCGTTATGATTGACTCTGGTTTTAAATTTGCACTTGTTCCCACCAAGCGCAATCTCACTCGTCCTGTCTCTGAAGTGAACTTGTGTTGAAGGTGAAGTTTTCAATATAGAGGTCATGACACCGAGCCACAGCTTACCGCTCCGAGCTTCATGCTGTATTAAACACAATCAAAACGAACCCCTTTTAGACCTTTTTTTCCCCTTTCTTTTTTCCTTTTCCCCCCTTTTTTCCTTTTTTTAACCTTTTTTCCTTTATTTTTTTCCTTTTTCTCCTTTTTTTCCCTTTTACCGTTTCTTTTTTCCCTTTCCCCCTTATTTCTTTTTTCCCCCTTTTCCTTTCTTTTTTCCTTTTCCACCTTTTTTCCCCCTTTTCTTCCCTTTTTCCTTTTTTCCTTTCTTTTTTGCCTTTTTCCTTTTTTCTTTTTTCCCTTTCTTTTTTCATTTCCCCTTTTTTCTTTTTTCCTTTTTTCTTTTTTCCTTTCTTTTTTCCTTTTTTCTTTTTTCCTTTCTTTTTTCCTTCCCCCTTTTTTCCTTTCTTTTTTCCTCCCCCCTTTTATCTTTCTTTTTTCCTTCCCTCCCTTTTTCCCCTCTTATTTTTCCTTCCCTTTTTCCTTTTTTTTCCCTTTTCCCCCCCCATTCTCGCAGATAAATAATGAGAAAAAAATTAAAAACCAACCCTAAACTATAATAAAACCAGCTTTGCCACGATAATAAATCCGTTCCTCCCGCTTCTAGGCTCGCTCTCTCCGTGGTCCCTACCTATAGAGAGGCGCCTATGGAACCGCTTAGAAAGACAAACAGACCCAGACCCGCACCCCACGATCGAACTTTTAAAGGGGAATCTATGGGTTTTGGTGGCACGAGTGGGTTTGATCACACGAGTGAGTGACCCACAGAAATTCGGGGTCCCGGTTGTGGCTCCACCGGGTGAGGAGGACTCGAAACAATCTCAGCTCCTTCACTTCTTAGCGGGGTTTTTTCTCTATAGCGACTTCTAGCTGCCCCAAGCCGGTAGGCTGCCTGCAGCTATTGTGCGGGCTTTTTCATGCCAAAGATTTAGCAAAAGGGGGAAAAAAAAAGAAAAAAAGAGAAAAAAAGAGAAAAAAAAGGATATTAAAGCGAATTATTTGTTGGGGAAACCCTGGTCCCTCGAGTGCGGAGGTACCCAGAGGGTTGGAGCTCAGGGTCCAAACTCAGAAACTTTTTTTTCTAATTTTTTTTAATTTTTTTTAAACTTTCATGCGTTTCAGTCTATGAAAAATAAGTTACAAATTCTTGCAACAGTAGCTTTGCATGTACTTATTTTTCTCCCATGTCCAGACGGGGTCGTCTATTGAATAAGGCTCTTTTATTCTGCATGGGGCAGGGGATTTGTGGCCATGGTCCCCCTTTTATTCCTCTCTCTATGGAAACCCAGATCATGGGGAGAAATATGCGAGGCTGAAGAAAGAAAAGCAGCAGAAAGGACCGCTTGAGAGCGGCATCTGTTACACTTGGGAAGTTAGACTGACAGGAAAGAGCTAAAGAAACCCTCTCCAACAGATTAGTTAGAACAGCAAGAAGATTTAACTATATGCAGATAAAAAAACCCCACTTTAAAATCCAGAGTCCCCTCCGTCAGGAGCGGAGTGCCGCGGAGCCGGGTTCTGCTTTAGATATATTTCCATCAAATATAAAAATAGGACGTTCGGGGGTTTTTATTTCCCTGGTAGAGACTTTGCCTTAATTAAACGGCGGATCTGAACATCTATTTTCACGGGCAATGGGATTTGAAAAATTGTTTCGGAAGTTAAAGTGCAAATTAATTTTAAATAATTTAGTTACGTTTTTATACAGTGCGGATTTTTAATTTTTTTATATATTTTTTTTTTTCTTCCGCGGTGATATTTAT
>NW_010317519.1:0-488 GCF_000700745.2 Antrostomus carolinensis
TTTATTTGGGGTTTGTTTTTTATTTGGGGTTTTTATTTTGGGGTTGTTTTTTATTTGGGGTTTGTTTTTTGGGTTTGCTTTTTGAGGGGTTTTTTGTTTCTTTTTCGTTTTGGTTTTTTTTGGGTTTAATTTTTTGGGGGTTCTTTTTTTTGGGGGGTTCAGTTTTGGGGGGTTTTTTTGTTTCTTTTTTAATTTTTTGGGGGGTCCACTTTTTTTAGGTCCATTTTTTAATTTGTTTTTATTTATTCTTAAGGTTGGTTTTTTTTTTTAAAAAAACACAGAACTTTTAAAATTAAAACATTAATCATCTAAACAACCCACCTTCCCCCATCATTTCCCCATTTACACTTTTCCAAAACAGCCAAGAATTTCACATGATGTCCTTTCAACAACACCAGGAAAGTTTCTTCACTCACTGATTATTTTTTTTTCCTTGAACCCAAAAACACTGATTTATTTTTTTTTTGAGGTGGGGGGAGAAAAAAAAA
>NW_010317519.1:544-809 GCF_000700745.2 Antrostomus carolinensis
CAACACCATCT
This sequence comes from Antrostomus carolinensis, assembly GCF_000700745.2. Classification (NCBI taxonomy): domain Eukaryota; kingdom Metazoa; phylum Chordata; class Aves; order Caprimulgiformes; family Caprimulgidae; genus Antrostomus; species Antrostomus carolinensis. The sequence continues at coordinate 556 of NW_010317519.1, forward strand.
TGAACAGTCTCTCAGCAATAGTTGTCTAGAAAGGAAATAAAAAGCTCTCTCCAATGTAAGAATGAACCTATCTATTCAGATTGCTTACAGGTGACATTACACCATCTGCTTGGGCACTTTGCCCATAGAAAAGGAAAACACACCAAGAAAAAGTAAAACCTGATGCGTTTGAAAGAAATAGTTAAGCAAAAAAAAACCCCAATAAAACCATAAAAAACCCCCCAGATTATTTTATATAGAAGTAGAAATTAAGT
>NW_010317520.1:0-591 GCF_000700745.2 Antrostomus carolinensis
GGGGGCGTCCCCCAGTCCCAGTGGCTCCCAGTATATCCCAGTATGTCCCAGGACACACCCAGGGTGCCGGTGACTGCAGTGTCACCAGTGTCCCCAGTGACCACAGTACCCTCAGGGACACCAGTGACTGGGATACTCCAAGTGCTCCTCGTACCCCCTAGTTCCTCCCAGTTCGTCCCAGTATATCCCAGTACACACCCAGGGTGCCAGTGACTGCAGTGTCACCAGTGTCCCCAGTGTCCCCAGTGACCACGGTACCCTCAGGGACACCAGTGACTGGGATACTCCAGGTGCTCCTCGTACCCCCCAGTTCCTCCCAGTATATCCCAGTACACACCTGGGGTGCTGGTGTCACCGGTGACTGCACTGTCCCCAGTGTCACCAGTGACTCCAGTGACCACAGTGACACCAGTGCCCTGAACTGTCCCCAGTACTCCAGTGTCCCCAGTCCCCCCAGTCCCCGTAGGAAACCCCATCTCATCCCAGTGCTCCCAGTGTCCCTAGTCCCCCCAGTTCCCACTGCCCCCAGTTCCCCCTACCTCCAGGGATCCCCATTTCCTCCCAGTCCCCCCAGTTCCCAGTCCCCCCCAG
>NW_010317521.1:0-2242 GCF_000700745.2 Antrostomus carolinensis
GGGATGTCAGCACTGTGCCACAGCATCACCCCGCTCTCCTGCACCCCACCCATGGAGAGGCCCCCTGTCCTGGCATGTGTGTCTTTGTGGGGGGTCTCTGACCTCAGACAGAGCCCCCAGGCACAGCAGGAGCTTCAGCAGAAGATGTAAAGCCCAAACTCTGGCCACACAAAGGCACCCGACATCTCCCAAGTCAACAGGAGTCTGGTCACCAGCTCCAAAGGGAGCAAACCTCAGTGATGGGGTGAACACCACCAGCCTCTCCACACCTCCAACGAGACAGGGCATCTCCACACTCCCCCACAGCACTGATGCTGGTTTTTCCCCAAAAAGAGGAGGCCCTGCAGCCTCCATCAGGTGTACGGGACCTCAGCTGTGTCAGGGGGGCAGCCGAGGTGAGACCAGCCCCCGCCACTCACCACTCGCCCACCTCGGGTCCTGTCTCCTCGGCATGGCCTCTGTGGGTCCATCCACAGAGGTCCTCCAGAAGGTCAACCCAGTTCAACTGGAACTGCCCTTTTAAAGTACATTAGCTCAATGGCCCACAAGCATAGTGCTGACAGGCTCATTCAGAAAGAGAGAGGCCCCAGTTCGGCTTCACTTAAATCCACCTTAACTGAATTAAGGCCACTAACTGAGAAAGAGACCATCTGAAAAGTGATTTAAGGCAACTGGATCAATCGTTTACAAAGTAGCTCTGGTTAACTCTCCTCACTGTCCTTCTGTGGAAGGGTCCTTAATTTTATAATGTGTACGAAACACTCGGTGAGCCTCAGATAACGTTCAGAGGATCAGCAGAAGGGAAATAATTATCAAGTTAGCTCCAATTAATTCTATTAAGTTGTTTAGAAAATGAGCACAAATCTCCCAGAGCTAAGCCTCAGGGCTACCAAGCCCAGCAGTCCTACAGACTTCAAAGGAAATATTTACTTATATCAGCTGAGTGAGAATCTTGTTCAAGGTTTAAAAAAACAACCCAAACCCCAAGATAACTGTGCATTTCATGCTCCATCCTCAGCATTCACCCATCCCTCTGGAGGCTCCCCAACCCCACAGCCCTGCACTGCACCTGGGAACACGGCCCCGGGCACGGGGGTGCCACGCTGCTGCCCACCAGCCCAGCCCAGGGACTGGGTGCACGCTGTCACCCCGTCCCAAGGGGAACGTGCTGCCCCAGCTCGAGCGCACGCTGCGCTGTGACCGGAACGCTGCAAAGTGATGACACCAAACGCAAGCTCTTGATGGACAGAGAAGCTGGGCAGCGTGCTGCAGAGCGAGAGAACAAGGAGCATGGCTGGTGGGAAAGCAAACAGGACAGTGAGAGTTCCTCCTTTCTGCAGTCATCATTAATTATCACACTGAAAGCAGCTGATTTGACACAGAAGAGCCTGCCAAACCCTGTGGCACATGAGGTGCTTCCATCCTGGGCAGTGGTCTGCCCAGCAGCTGCACCCCTTGCCTGGGCACCACTGACTGTCCCACAGCTGCTGCTGCTGCCAGAGGGTGGCACAAAGCAAACCACCTGGAGCTGCTGGAACAGGGGACACTGCACAGCCTGTCCCCAGTGCTCCCAGCCCAAACCACAGCTGTGTGGAGACATCCACAGGGACTGGGCCCAAGCTACATGGTCCCCAAGAGGCTGGAGAACCATGAAGGGATCATTCTCCAAGATGTTCCCAGGTCTGGAATAACCTGACTGACACCTGCCAGCAGTAGGGAGGGGGGACCTGCAGGATACACTGGAGGCCACACGAATTTAACGAGCACCATGGAACTGGTGGCCTCATGGGATGCCGATGGTGTTGCGTGGTTGGAGGCTCATGTTGAGATTAGACAAACATTCTGAGGTCCCAGCTACAAAGAGCCAGTAACAAACCTGAAGCATTTCTCTCCAAACACTGAGCATCGGTCAAATTCTGATTTGGCAAATCCAGTTTTCTCCTCTTAAGCTCCTTACGGAGCATCAGATGGAGATAATGCGCTTCCCTCCCGAGCTGAGAGCTGCCAGAGCATTTCGGTGCTGGATCGAACATTTCTGTCTGTTGTTTCAGAGAAACACGGTTTGTGGAAGGAGGCAGGACCTGTCTGTCCGTGGAAGGAGGCAGTGCCTGTCTGTCCGTGGAAGGAGGCAGTGCCTGCCTGTCCGTGGAAGGAGGCAGTGCCTGTCTGTCTGTGGAAGGAGGCAGGACCTGTCTGTCCGTGGAGGGAGGCAGGGCCTGTCTGTCTGTGGAGGGGGGCCGGG
>NW_010317521.1:2397-32147 GCF_000700745.2 Antrostomus carolinensis
GGGAGGGAGGCAGTGCCTGTCTGTCCGTGGAGGGAGGCAGTGCCTTTTAGACCAACCCATACAGCTGGAAAAGCAGGCAAGCTGTCAGCTGCTCGTTTCTGTCTGTAAAGGGCCACAGCTACAACAGCCTGTAACTCTGAGGGGTGTTGAGATAGAAGGGGCTCTGTGGCGCTACCCAAGTGATTTTCATTTTATAGCCTCTCGATCCCTGGGCACCGAGAGCCACTTCACAACCCTCTTACCTCAGCAAGCGCTTCTGCTTCTAGAGATTTCTGATCTCCAAGACTACTGTGTCTAGTCGATCCACAGGTCGGTCTCAGCGGGTGGCCATCAGCCAAGGCCTTCCTGTCTGGGAAATTGATGCTGCCTGCACTGCCGAATGTCGCCATTCTGCGCTTTTCAGGACTCTCAATCCTGCCCCTGTTAAGAGGTATTTTGTGGGGGCTGCTAGGACAGGCCGCTGCTCGAGGAGGAGTGTCTATGCCAGGACCCATCCCTCGGGGCGGGCTGTGGGTGTCCCCCCCGCTTCGACGGCGAGGGATAGCTGCACCGTCAGACCTCAATCTCACTCTGCAAAGAATCCATCACAAGACTAGGTCACCGTCCGTCAGATCGCAAGCGTCTGGTTGCATGCTGTAAGAGAATGGCTCAGCTCTCAGAGTTCAGATCAAACCGAACTCGAGCCTTTCAGCTCCAGAAGACTAAGGCAAGAGGGAAGACAGACATTTTAGCCAGTGGCAAGAAAGGGACAGCATTGTGCCTTTGTTACTTGTTAAGATCTACATCAGCAATGCACATGCAAACCCCCTCCGTGCTCATACTGCTCTGCAGTGTGTACTGGAGCCTCCCCTCCTGTCTTGCCCTACACCACACACTGACTCTCCCCGCACATGGCAGTGACCACCTCTGTGTTCATAGGAAAATGAGAGTTTCCCTACCGGCCCAGTACTCCCCCAAAGCCATAGTCCACAATATGATCTGTTGGAGACTGGATGTCGTTCTTGGAGGAGGCTTTATCGTCCAGCAGCGGTCCGCTGCTTGCCTCGCTGTCTGCCTTCTGACTCAGGCTATCGGAGAAAGCGTCATCCCTAGGAAAAGGAGACCCCCATCAGCAACAGGGCTCTGCCCCAGGAGACAGGGCAGGGCCCAGCCGCAGCATGGATCTGAACATCCCCACTCCAGCAGCTCCAGACTTTGCTGACAAAGGGCTGGACCAAGGCTGCAACTTCAGACAGTGCTTGGAGCTTGCAAAAGGGAACATCACGTCTCCATATCCCCCCGCAATGTAGCTGCCATTTCATGAATCCAGGTACAAGTGGCATCTGCGAAGGACCCTGGGATCTGCCCACAGGGCTGGTGGCCACTGAACAATACCAGGTCAATGTACACAGGGAGCAAGGTCGATATTAAGCCTGGAGTGTGCCACTTTGAGGAGTCAGTGATAGATGGGGGTCAGGCACACTGAAGTACCGTATTTGGTGCTTGGCTTTATCAGCCTGAATGAGACACAGTCTGAGCCAATACACAGAGGGGCAGATGTGAACAGGTCCAGATCTCTCACCAAAGTCATCAAACCTGGGAAAATCTGACCACCTATTTTAGGCGGCTACAGTGGACCTTGCACACGTGACTGTAACATCCTGGATCAACACACACCACCTTACTCACATGTCTTGCACCACAATGTACTGGTGGGGTATGAGGCCGTCCACACCATTATGTCTCCCTTCCCACCAGTCTTCTGATGCCCGATGGTACAGGAGGAGCGAGGCCCCTTTCTTAAAGGAGAGCTCTCTTGGAGATCGTCCAATGTAGTCAAACTTTGCTATGGCTTCAATCTGCTCCACTTCTGCAAAGGAAGGAAGCAGAAACAGAGAAAAGCTTAGTTCAACAATCACGAGGGCACAATAAATCCTGGAAAGAGGCATCTCACCAGAACAGCACTAAAGCTGCTGCTGCCCTGGCTTCCCAAGAGCATCTTACACCGAGTACAAACCACCTTATTTTCAGACTGATCAATTCTTTTTGTTCTTCCAGCCTTCCTGGAATTTCTCAGAGACTCACAAACTACCAGCAATTATAAAAGCTACAAACCAGATGGGGAGTAGTTGAAATTTCCTTGTGTGCATATGGCATCGTCACCCACACTCCCATTTTCTACCCATAAAGATTTCCTTGGTTACAGAACCCCATTATCCTCCAGACTGGGATCCTGTCAAGCTGTGTCAGATACTGTGATCAAAGCCCTGTTTACCTTCTCTTCCTTTCCTTCTCCTGGAGACAGTTTGGCCTGAATTATTGATGAGTAACGAATCTCCCTTTGGGGATCCCCAGAGAAACAATGATACCAGCTCTGGCCAGGCAGCTGCTCTGCACCACACACCACATCTGCAGACCCTCCCAGCACTCCACCTCACCGCTCTCCTCCACTTTTTCTGAGTTAACCTCTATCGAACACCAGGGATTCCCAAACTGGGAGCTCGGGGCCTGAAATTTAAGAGGGCTGAGGCAGGACTTCACTTTGGGAGGTCGTGAGCACACCAGGAATCTCTGAGTCCCTGTCCAAGGGCCTCACAGCAGCAGCTGCTGGTGCACCCAAAGGGAAGCCTGGTTGGCAGTGAGAAGCCCATCCCTCCTCAGATCAGTTTCCAGCTGGGAGTGCTGAATCCCAGAGAAACCGCTGCAGTGACTGCAGAGCAGTGACAGCCTCTCTCTGCACTGACAGGAACAACTTGCACTGCACTTCACTTTGCTGCGAGACAGGGGTGAGAAAGCAGGCTGCCCCCCACAACTACCTCTGGACACTACCAGAGCCAGCCAGCAAGCAGTTAATGTGCCTTGATTATTTGAGACACTCGATCATTTCAAACCCCACCTGGAGACTGGCAGACAGGCGATGACAAAGCTAAACAGGGTAAATCTGCCCAGTTCCTCCAGATCTGTCCTGTTCTCACTGAAAACACAGAAACTTGCTGTGCTCCCTCTGCCTCATCACTAACCACAGCCTGGGCATCAGCAGCAATCAGGATGTGACCCATGGCTCTACTCAGGGACAAAACCCACACAGAGGAGGAGACATCGGACAAGGGAGATGCTGCCTCAGACCCTTGTCCCATTCCCCACCTCAGGTGGGACAGGACAGGTCACTTCAGCAGACTGATTTTCCCCAGTTTAAGGCACACCTCCACACCATGAGGAGCAGCAGGGCATTTGGGAGCACTACAGCAGGATCCACAGGGAATGCTCTGGAAGAAATGTAGCCGGGGAGGCAGCCAGGAGGGCTCTCACAGCCCTGATAAAATGCCGAGTTTCACAGCAGGGAGGGTGCACGGGCCAAGGGAGAGGCAAAGAAGGAATATGTAAATTCAGGAAATAAAGCTGCTCCTCTTCTCCACACTTGCACCGCAGTTAATCACCCAGAAACTCCCATCAGAGCTATTAATGTGACTGTCCAAGCATAAAATTGGCTAAATGGCAGCTTGCTCTCCATCATCTCCCCGTCCTGTCAGCTCCTGTTTGCAGCTGAAAGCAGGTCCTGAGCTGTCTGGCCCAGCTGTGCCCTTCCCCTCCCCACAGTGCCCACCAGCTGGGCAAGCCCCCTGCCGCCTGCCCGCCTCGGAAGGCATCAGTGTTTTGCCAGGGCAGGACAGACCCCAGGAAGCAGTGCCCATCAGGAAAGCAGAGGGAGCGTTCAGCTCCCCGGTGCCCCTCCACACGGCACAGTGCTGCCGTCAGGCGATGCCGAGGGGTTGCACGTTCACACCCCAGCAGTGCAGTGGGGTCTCCCAGACTCGCCCCATGCCTGAGCTGCCGGTGCCTCTGGGTGTGGGAAGCTCAGTGCTTCCTCCTGCCTCAGTACCACGCCCCTGAGCAAACAGGCTTCTTGCCCAGTTGTGCAGCACTCCCATTTCCACACTTGCCTTTTCCATCACCATGAGCTTCAAAGCTTTTCCTGAGAGCTCGTGTGTCAAACTCGGAGCTGGTGTACACTGAGGTGCAGGCAGACAGGAGCTTACAGAAAGCTGGACCTGAGCCTCGCCCAGAGCGTTACAAAACCCTGATGACACATCCAGTTACAGGGGATTCACACCCAGTTAGTTACAGGGGATTCACACCCAGTTGCACCCGTGCACACGGTCCTGGCTCCCTACATGTCCTGCTTTGCCCCCCGACACCGGCCCACTCCATGGGCCTGGCACGAGCAGGCAAGTGCTTCATCACCAAAGGAAACAGAACTGGCTGCGGGGAAAACTAGGCTGCAGCTCCCCCGAATCTAGTTTCTGTCAAGGAGACAGCTGCTCAAGAGGGGATGATCCACAGCGTAAAAATCTGCTGGGACACCCCTCGCTTCCAAGGGCATCCAAGGGCCCGGGGTGAACAGAGATGGTCCCCCCCATGCCAGCTCCCCATCTCCCTTCCTGCTCTCATGAGCCATTTCACACAGCGTGTCTTCACCATCACAGGGCTGCAGGTAAGCAGATGACAAGGAAAAGGAAAAGGTCATATATGGGATTAATGGAATCTCATAGAACATCTCCAAAAAACCAACCCCTGTCCCCTGCCATGGAGTCAGAGCACTGAGCAGGTCCATGCACATCCTAGGATCAGAACCTACAAGCTACATTCGTTAACATGCACATGGGTTACCAAGCACACAGACACTGTCCCCCACTGACGTGCCAGACCCCAGTCCAGCGCCCAAGGTGGGGGCTCTCTCCTGCATGCACAGCTTCCCTAACACAGACCCAGTTTTCTGTGCTCACCTTCATCACTGGTGTGTGGCTCCGTGCCGTTGTCATGGTCAACCTCATCGATGGTGCCCGGCTCGCTGTGTGGGCTGTCACTGAAACAAAACACACCGTGCTTTCAAAGAAAGAATCAGCTTCTGTTGCCAAGGCACTTAGCAAAAGTAAGTTGTTGAGGGAAATTCTGGCCCCAGTGACACCTGAAAGAGTTATGATTTTACTTTTTATAGGACTGAGACGGTCATTTTAAATCACAGAAGATCTCTGAACTTGCTCTGAGAACAGCAGACACTTGCACCATGATCATCAGGCCCAGAACATCACTTCCTGCTGTTCATGCATCATACTCGTATTTGGCAAAACAAATATAAAGTGACACCAAGTTAAAATATTCCACTCACTCATTCACAGTGAGTTTTAGTATTTTACCCTTCGCTTGCATCAGTAAGATGGTGGCAGGTGATCAGCATCAGGGGAGATCAGGTCTCAGAAATGTATGAAACTTGCACACAAATCAGTTCACATCTGTTATAAACACTGGTTTGTTAAAATTTGGATGTGAATGTCAGTTTAGGATTCCAGCATCCTCCAGACAAACGTGCAGTATCACTTACACTTCTGATGTGGGAGTTTATTCAGTTTTCCTACCCTGGGTATGCCAAGTAGGGCAAATTGCGCACCAGAAAGATGCGATGCAATGCAATCACACGGGACTGATCCACCCCCGGCCGATGAAAACTCACCTGTCCTCTAACATGGACAAAACAAAAGGAACCGGAAGGTTCAGCTGAACTTCGGGCTAAGAGATTTCATCCAATTAGCAAATTACAATAGAGCTATGGAACTTTACCCAAAAATTCCAGCCTAAAAGGAATTTGGCTAGAACCGACCTAAAATTCTGCTTTGCTCAGAACACACTTCTGTGAATGTGCAGCTAGAAGATATTTTATAAATATTAATATTCATATTGGAAACAATTTTCTCCTGAAGTTTCTACTTAGGTTTGTGATGCTGAGTCAGCATGAGAAAAATGAAAATAAAAACTCAGTGTAACTGCTGCTGTTTTCACTAGCAAGGCTGAAATGAAGAGCAAAACTGATGTATACAAATAGAGACTAATTGGTTAGGTGTGCAAAATCCTCCTAGTTTTATGAAGGTATTTCTAACTAAGAACTATGCAGACAGCCTGGTATGGAGCAAGATTCCTAACCAGTATAAAACAGCACAAGCATATCAAACATATATCATTGCACACCTAATTCATAACATTTGACAGGAACACACGCAAAAAGGCATCTCCCTTCTGCAGAGGAGCAAATTCACCCCAGCGCTGTGCTGACACCCTAACAAGGGGATCTGGCTCCAAGTTCTGCAAGCAACGAAGTCCTGCCCCAGCTCCTTACCAGTACTCCTCTCCTCCAGTCATGCACTTCTCGTAGACAGGTCCTTCCAGCTCTCTGTGGCTGGGGAAGATGCCCTCATGGTTAATGATGATGGTTTTGATGACCTCATTGACATGGGCTTGGCAGGACACCGGATCCTGCCCGTCTGGAATGTGCATCAGAGTGGGCCCAAAGCAGATGGCCAGGTTGTAGGGATCCATCATGTTCTCATCGCTGTACTGCGACAAGCTGCAAGCACAAGCATTAGGGAGGCACGGTGCTGACTTACCCCGTTCGCTGAGAAAAATCTCCCACCAAACCCCCAGCACCCAAGAAAGTCATCACCACTGAGCTGAACACATCCTCCTGTAGCCTGAGGAAGGAGCAAAACACAACTCTCCATGGCAATACCAAAATGAACTCACGCAACACACAGGGAAGCCCTTAAAAAAAGGAGAGCAAGGAGAAACTCAGTGAAAGAGGGAAAAAAGAAAACAAAAAAAAAAGACTCACTGATTAAGGAAAGCAAAAAGATATCTCATGACAACGATGACAGCCCGGGGCAGAGTGACGATGATTTGCTGGATCTGGTGCACTCTCTCAGTGGGGTTCTCAATTTCTGGAACACAAGGACAGAAAGCACATCTTTAAACCTCCTCAGGACCAGACAACACAGCACCAGAGGGACTTGTCCCAGATCTAGTAGCCCACTGGGCAAGGAAAACAACAGCTTGTTTCCAGATTTGATCCACTGGTTTGGCACTAAAGTGCAAGCAGAGAATCAGGTACAGTGCTCTTCCAGGGCTGAATTCATACCTATGTTCAGATTCCACATAAACAGCAAAAAAAGATGTTTCCATGGGTTTATTTTTAAAATAACTGTTTCTACATTATTTAGTTCACCCCTCAACAACTACTGTACTTCTCAAAAGCTTCAGTCAATGTGGCACCGGAAAGCAGAACACTGCTTGGATTTCTAGTGCAGATTTTTAAATAGGGTTTTTATTCACGTTACTCTTCCAGGTTCACCATCAGGTCCTCCCCAGCCCCTCTGCTCCACTGGTATGAACGGGAATTTCATCGGAACTGGGTCCAAGTCAGCACTTTCAGGTTCACTCTCCCCACAGCAGCACACAAAGCCCACGGCTGCTGTCAGAAACCAGGTTCCCTCTGCAGGAAGGAGGTGCCTTGGAGCTCTCAGAGCTCACTTGTGGGGGGCCCTGCAGTGCCCCCCACCCTCCCGCAGCCCCCACGGATGATGCCGAAGCCCCCGCGCCACAGCCCCTTCACCTGCAAGAGCCCCGACCCGCCGAGGGGGCTCAGCGCCGCGCCAGCAGCAGCTGCCAGCACATCCCAGCCCCCAAAGCTGCTCTTTTTTTTAAGCTAGTATCTGTTCAATATATTCTGCAGACAGTTAATCCTGTGGCTTCTGTTTTACAGAAAGCAGAGGGTACCAAAGCTTTCCTGAGAGCAGCCAGCTCAGATGCGTGGAATAAGCCACATCAGTGCAGAGATGCTTACTTTATTACGCTGGCTCAAACTTGACATGACATTTGCTAATCAAGAAAATTCACTGACAACATGTAGCTGGGCTGCCATTTGTTCAAAAGTTCTGAACAAAATCTGGCTTCAGTCCAAAGACTGAAATCATTATAATAATCCATTTTGGAAATCTTTCCTTTTGAGGAATGTACTTATCCCCTGTTATTACTTACTGGGTTCTCTACTTCTTCAGTTTGGTTTCACTTAATAAGACATTTGTTTAAAAAAAAAAAAAATCAAATAAATAAGAACTGGATAAAACAATAGATATCTGTTCTGAAACCCAGAGGAACAAGTTGTCTTGAAGCACATGCCTTTTTTCGCCTAACAGAAATGTTTCAACTGGCTGTAATTCAGGGGAATTAATGGAGTAATCATCAATCACTTGACAATACAGGCACACCCCTGAATGAACCTTAGCAAACAAAGTGCCTTTTCTATCCATCTATTTCTCATGTGCCTTTGAGAAACGCTTCCACGGAAACTCTCAGTCCCCTGTGAGGATAAAGGCAAAGCCAGCCGGTCACCTGCCACCAGCCAGCCTGGCTCCCCAGCCCCAGAGGCACTCAGAGGCCCTGTGACATGTACAGCAGCACCTGCCACAAAAAACTCGCTCACAGAACCTTGCCAGGAGCCACGGGAAATCCAGGTGGCATTGTGATGCTCTGCACTGGGCAGCCCAAACCGCTCGGCTGCGTTTAACCTTTCTGCCTTAATTCCAAATGAGACAGAACATCCTCCAGCAAGGGTGGCATCTTACTGAGCAGTGGTGCTCAAAGGAAGAAGGTTTCTTCTGTCTGTTTAGGTTGGGACACCTATTATACAGCCTATAGTTATGTGGCAGAAAAATCAGATGCACTTAAAGTCAGAATTTTAATGGGAACAGGGCACTTGAATTCATTTTAAATCCATTTTTAATCAAAAGGTAGCAACAGCAGCAGGAAAAGAAAGGAAAGATGAGGAAAAGGAAGATTCTGGCTAAAATGAGAAAAAAATAAAGAAAGAGAGAATACTATCCAGAAAATTAACAGGTGATGTTTGCAATGAAAAGCTCCCAAATGCTTAATAAACTGTGCAAATTGGCATTGATTAGGGACGGTTCCAAAGCACAAGCCTATCTGCAAGCACACTGAGGACATTTCCTGGCACCAAAGGGGACTCGTCCCCTTCTCTGCGGGCTGTGCCCACTCAGGCTCCTGCTCTGCCTGCGACAAGCCCCTCGGGGATGCAGCGGGAGCAAGTGCTGCAAGTCAGGCTGAAACTCCCTGTCCAGGCACGAAACTGCTGCAGAAACTGCTTCCTTTGTTTGCCACGTTACAGGTGTGCTGCGCTGCTTTACACAGCAAAGCTGAACGGCAACAGCGAATTTCCTAAAGCTACTACAAAAAACAACTTTTCTTGAAAAAGAGGAGGAAATTCTTCTCCTCCTGGAGCAAGCTCATCCCTGCGTCACTCCCCTCTGGAGATCATCTGTCTTTCTCAACATGGTTACATCTCTAGCAGTTATGCACATTAACATCAAGGAGGGGGGAAGGAGCCATAAGCAGTGAAAGCCAAACAGAGGACTTCAGCACATGCTCACCAGCCAGTCGCCCTGAAGCTACCCACGTACAGAGACACTCGAACACCCAAACAACCCCAGTGCCTCTCCTGTAAAATCATCATCCTGCAGCCAAAGTGTGCAACATGCTCCTCCATCGTCTCTGAAACTTCACATCCATCCTGCCTTCTTCCTTTCCCCCAGGGGAGTAATCTCCATGACTTGCCAATAAACAAATGTCATCACTACGAGGTAGAGAGAGAAATAAACCCCAGCTGGGATATCTGTTTCTTCAGTTGCAGAGGAACAAGTGGAGCTGGGAGGAGAATTCAGCACAGAACAAGAAGCAACCAGGCTCTTCTGACATCAAATCCACTTCATGATTAAACCCCTCTGCTTCTACCCCTGCTCACATCCCAAAGCACTCTCTGGTTTTCTTTGGGACGGGAAATATGTGTAGCAAAGACCTGGAGAACAGCTGATCAAGTGAGGTTGAAAGCAATTCTGCAGACCTCAGGGGCTGGAGAAGCTTGGTGAGTAGCCAAGAGTTACTGACCTTCACCATGTTTAGTAGAAGACACTGAGCTAAAGCAGCAAAGCCCCTTTGGGTCCCAGTAACCACGGCCGCTTGACACGTGAGGGACAGATCTGTGCAGGCAGGACAGCAGCCAACCCTGTTCACACAACTAACGCCCCTCGTGCAACCCACAAATGTGTACATGGGCTTGCAGCCTGTGCAGCCCCCTGGCCTAAGCCTGGAGACGACTCTCTGGTGATCCTCATGATGCCAGGAAGAATTTGAAGGAGCCATAGCAAGAGGTTTTACCTCTGCCCCACCTCCAGCACCGCCAATACACACTCTTCATGTCTTTTCCTAACAACCTCTGCTGCAGACCTACAGCCCTTCCTACAACGAGAGCTGCTACTTGCAAAACTCACGTGTACTTGCCCCTTGTTGATTGCTTCTCTTGTCCCACCCTATACTCTGAGAAGAGCTGTCACATGTACTTACTTATAGTAGATATCAAATCTTGAAACCTTTCCTTAGGAAAGAGGGGGTTTTCCAGTCCTCGGAAATACAGCTTCAAGACTCCAGCCACTGAATTGATGTCACGTTCGTTTTGATCATCAGCAAGGGGGTCTTCACCTGCTCAGAGAAGAGTTTTTATTTCCAGCATCACTATCAAGTTGGACTAATGTGTTTTTTACTAATTCAGTGGAAACCCAAGATTTCCCTCAGTTCAGAAACCCCTCCTGAGTGTGGAATGGTAATGCTAAGCATTTTGCCAGCAAGAGGAGAGTTTAATAAGGTACTCTGTTACACAGCATCATGCTGAGACATGCCACCTAAAAAACCCAGTTTATTGTGGAGATTTTCAGTCCTTCCTGAAGATGAGAATGCTATTAATCAGTTTTCCTTCACAGTTTCCAGCCCAGTGCATTTTTGCTTTTAAGGCAACAGCTCAAGAGAGTTGAGCAGATCTAAACAATGGTGGGTGAACGCCTGGGAAGAGGCTTGGCTGGAGAACCTAATTATGCCTCTGGAATAGACCGAACGATTCTGGATAGCATTGTACTGATCAAATCTACAAAAGGCTTTCAAAACCTAAGGATTTGGGTACTGATTCCTCTTCAACTGGATGTGCAAATCCTCCAGCCTTTGACAGTCTCACCGCTGCCTTACTCTTTGGCCTGGCCACCTTCCCCCTAATCCTTCCATGCTGCTCCAAGATTAATGCCATGAAGGCCATTACCCCCATCTAGACTGTCCCCTTCACAGCTGCACGGTCAGTCGGTGACAGCAGGATTGCTCTGCCCTGTCCTGCCAGCCTTACATCTTCAATGTGGTTTTCTCAACAGAATCACTGGCAACTGCACAACCACCACTGCCCCAGGTATCACAGAATGTTGGGGATTGGAAGGGACCTCAAAAGATCATCTAGTCCATCTAGGTACACATGGTGACGCCGCTCCTCCCTTGACAAACTGCTGCAGGAACGAGGAAAATGGGTCCCCAACAAACTATTTCATGGCTCTCATCTGAGGCTTTCCTGCTTTTAATTAATGACGGTGGAAAAGATCTCTGCACCCACCACTACTTCACATACTGTTTCTCTAAATGAGTCTTTGCTACTGCTGGAGATACAATACTGAGATACCTAGAAGAGGAGAAAACCTCATGGCACCTCACAGCAGAAAGGCCTTTATTACAGGCTTCCCACGAGGTCTGATACACCCAGCCCACACCGAAACTCCCACCAACCACCTCTGCTCAGACGCGGCGTCCCAGCTGCGCACCCTGCCAACACACCTCTCTCAAATGAGTTCTTGATGTCGTTGACTTCCACCTGGGAGCCAGGAACTCTGAAAATGCCCTGCTGCTGAAGGCCTGGAAAGGAACAACGTTTTAGGAAAGATCCGTGTAACTGTGACATGTTGCTTTCTGGTAAAGAACAGCAGAAACCAGGAGTCCATGCAGCTGGGGAGCAGGAGGGGGACAGCTGCTACGATCCATTTCTGCCCGTGTTCTCCAGTCAAGGCCCCCAGATCAAAGCACTGAAAGGGCTCCTGTTGGCCTGAGCAAGGAATTTACCCTGAGTAAGTGCTAACAGGACCCATCAGTCACTCAATGCTACATCACAGTCCATGTCACTGTAGTTATAACCTGAGCCCACGCAGCGAGGGCTGTGGGCATCTCTACTACGTTTTACTGCAAACTACAAGGACTTAATTCCTTTGCACAAAGTTTCTGTTGATTTTACTGAATCAACTTACCATACAAATTGATGTAACGAATGCAGCTTTCTACCACGAGTGGAATAGCCTGTCCTGAATCCTTCATGAAAGGAAAGGAAAAAAATTACTGGTTTACTGATAACAAAGCACAGTAAATGCATTAAAGATTGCAAAAACAAGAGATTTGAAAATCAGTGCCACTGAGTTTAGTAAGAAGACAGGCAAGAAAAGGAGGTGTTACACATATCAAGCCATCAAAAAGTGATTAATACACTACATGTAGTCAATTATGCACAAAAAAAGCTTCCAGTAAAGAGTGTGAAAGACTGCTGCTCGCTATCTGGTTGAGACAGGAGACTGATGCAACGGGATCACAGCTCTTCCATTTCAAAGGTGTAATGTTGAGCTGAAATAAAACTTGTCCTATACCTGTATGATGAAATAAGCTTCCAATAACAGAGCTTACAACAATACTTCCACCTAAAGAAAGAGCTCTTGTCAGCAGATGTTAAAAAAAAAACCAGAACACTACAATGTGTGAAACAAATTGCCTGTATCTGAACCTGTGATGAGTTTTGGCTTTTGTTTCAAAGCCGCTGCTCTCCGGGCCCCTCATGGAAGGAGCTCAAGGGGGAACATGAGCTGTATCTCACTGCCTAAGTGGATGTTTGTTTGCCTTAGGGGCTTCCTTTAGTTGTTCCTTCCAGCAGAGTACAGTTGGATCTCTCTGCTTAATTTAGTCTGTCTCATAGACGGGCCTCCCATAAATACCTGATTTCTCGTTCGCGCATTCCTCCTTCCTCTGAGAACACAAAAAAGCAGCAGAGTGGGAAAAAAAGAAAAGATTAAGCAAGGATAAGTTCAGTTAGAGGTAAGTATCTCTTTCAGAGGCCATGAACGCTCAAATGCAATGGCAGCTTCACACGGTCCAACGCAGGCTTTGGGCTCTCCACCCTCCCAGCCAGACCCTGCCTG
Organism: Antrostomus carolinensis; assembly: GCF_000700745.2. Lineage (NCBI taxonomy): Eukaryota > Metazoa > Chordata > Aves > Caprimulgiformes > Caprimulgidae > Antrostomus > Antrostomus carolinensis. Next base: position 15,318 of record NW_010317521.1, read on the forward strand.
GCATGCTGCACCCCAGCCTCGGTGACCGCAGACACAGCCTCTCTGATTTCTTCCCTCCCTGAACCTGCGGCACTGGCAGGACCCGAGGCCAACGCCAGCCCTGCCCGGGCACACGGTCCCTGTCCTGGAGGAACCCGCCGGCAGCACGGCACCGTCCCCCGAGGAGCCTCTGCTGGCACAGGACACCCGTCCGCTCAGAGATTTCCACTGCAGCTAATTCCTCCTCCATAGTGCAGAACAGGCTGGACTTTAATGAGCATTACTTTTTTAAAAATCAGTTTAAGTAAGAAATAATTACAAGTATTAAAGAGATTACCGGCTTTGTCAGTCAGGGCTGTATGTTACTGGTGACAGTGCACTGTTTATACACACTGCCCTCAGGCTTACGGCTGCACTACGAGAGCCCAAGAGAATAAATCAGAGCTGGACAATGCCCATTAGTTTACCTAATCCAAGAGTTTGTCATTACTGCTTCCTCCAGTACTGTCACTAAAGCTTTCTTCAGTGCAGGATTAAACCCTGAGCAACGGGAACAGCATCGCTTCCTTTGGAAATCCTTCCAGCAGCCAGGCAGGAGCAAAGTGCTGGATTTTGGAGGATCAGCAGCTAGATCACTGGAGGTGTCCTTTGGGACAAATCCCACGCCCACATCTCTACATTTTTCTCCTCAAATCTCTCCTTCTGGGTAATTTCCTGGGATGAGTAGGTCCAAATACCCCCTTCCACCTGGGACTGCACTGGTATTAATTGAGTTCACCTGAGTTCACCCCAGCTTAAATTGAGAAAATACTCTGGCCCACATTTCTGAACGCCACACTCTGCATGTTATCAGCGATGGTTTGGAGGAAACCGCTCCGCAGCCGTTCAGGAATTGCTTTGCTCCAACGCTGGAAGCCAAGCCCACAGCCCTGGCTCTTAAGGATGAGGACAGCACGTCCACCTGAGCACACAGCCACCCACGTGCATGGTATTCCAACTCAAGGCTGCCAGTCCTTACAACTGGGAGACACTTCCTGGGACCTTATGAGTCATTTTACCCTCCTGCTCAGCCACAGGGGAAGAAAACCACCAAAAATGTGTGGAAAAAGGGAAGGTGGGAGAATTTGTTGATTCACTGAGGGAGCTGGGCTGGGTTATCCTTGCTGTCTGATCTTCCCTCCCAGGATGGGTGGAAGCAGCGCTGGATGAGAGGGATGCTCAGCCAAGATCACCTTGTGCCGCAGAGCCAGCCAGCGCAGCCCCGAGGGCCCTCACTGCTACCCTCACCTGGGCACGCAGGTGGCAAAGGGACAGGTAACACAAGGAACACACAAGGGACGAGGACAGCTATGGAGAGAAATCGTCACCAAGGCAAAGTGCCTGCTGGGCACGTCAACTGTGTGCAGGGTGGGCTGGAGAGACCCCACCGAGGAAGGAAAGCAGCCAGCAGTTAGAACAGGAAAGCCACCATTACATTCACAGCGTTCATAAACTCTTACTTTCAGCCAGCAAGTACCTTAATGAACGTTTCCATATTGCCGTTAAAGAGTTTATGATTATAGACTGAGAGAGGCCTAGGTCTCCTCATTTTCTGTGGCTTAGGGGGAAGACATGGGGGCCTGGGAGAAAATGGAACAAAAGAAATCAACAAAACACCAACATAAATGCAATGATAGGGTGAGATCTCAAAGGTTATGACCAAGAATAGGAAATAAATCAAACAGAAAAATCCCTCTGCGAGGACGTGACACACGGTTCCACGCACTCTGCAGCCACTCACGCTTCCACGTCCCCACCATGACACCGCTCCACCGGGAGCCGGGGGACCTGCAAAGAGCTCAGCTCCACACCTCCCTGCTTACCCCACAGCCCTTCCCAGCAGCCTGGGGCAGGCTGCCCTGGCACTAGCTTGGCTAACTCATCCTGGAGCGGGTGCTGCAACGGCCTCACTTCTGCGGGTGCCACAGGCCATGAGCTGGGTGCAGCTGGCAGGTGTCTGAGCAGGCAGCAGAGCTCACCTGGAGGCACCCCGAGCACCATCAGAGCCCTTCACTACAGGCTGCACACAATTCCAAGTCAAGGTCAAGACTACAGCCTTCATTTAAATAATAAATTCAAATTAATCCTGGTAGCAGCAACATTTAACAGCAATAAGCCAACCTACCCATTACTTTCCACCCCATAATCTTCCAGCATTTTCCTATCAGACAGACTAACCTCAGCTGCAGCCACACACAGCAATCTAACTATCTGTTGCTAGGGGCTCCTTGAAGAGTCCTAGTTTCTACTGTAAAAAGCAGTCATCTTCAGAAATCAGACAGTGACAGAGCAGTAACTACACCAACCCCAGCCTGAATGAACAATGGGTGATCAGGAACACTCTTCATACAGAACTTGCCTCATTCAAGCCGGACAGTAGCAAAGCTGCTGAGCACAACTGGTCACAACTGTCTGTGGTACCCACGATCTGCAGGTGCAATTCTCCCTCTCTGAGATGTCAAATACCAAAACTGCTGCTCAGTGTTTGTGCACTGCTCACCAGGGATGAGGGGAGACTCAGACTAGATATAGGGAAGATATTTTTTTACAATGAGGGTGGTGAAACCCTGGCCCAGGTTGCCCAGAGAGGTGGTAGAAGCCCCATCCCTGGAAACATTTAAGGTCAGGCTGGACGGGGCTCTGAGCAACCTGATCTGTTTGAAGATGTCCCTGCCCACTGCAGGGAGGTTGGACTGGATGGCCTTTAATGGTCCCTTCCCACCCAAACCAGTCTGTGATTCTATGATGGCATTTTAGAAGTAGAACCAAGGCATTGGTGCTCAGCAGGATTTGTAACACCTGCCTCCCACCTCCATCAGTTCAGCGCTCTGTCAGCCTGAAAAAGCACCACGAGTAGAGAACTGAAGAGTTCAACTTATTCCTTGATGCAGCCAAAACAAACCACAGCTACCCCTGGAAAACACTGGGATGTTACTGTTCAATCCTAAATGGGCCTCATTCTGCTCACAGATGTCCAGGGAGAGGAAAGTGGGAACACTTCCACCTCTGCGGAACTAACTTCTGTTTGACATTCAAACAGACCGGAGACCAGCGCTGTTTGCTGCCCTGTGATGTCCCTCCCCAGGGGATGCCTGGGCACAAGGCAGTGGGACAGCCTGGCCCCCGCCTGTCTCTGCTGGGAAGGTTGTCCCTACCCTCCAGCCCTGCCTCACACAAGGAGACTGTCTCTTGTTTGTGTTCCTCTGTGAAGTAAAAGCAACTGCTGAAACAAAAGCGAACAGAAGCAGCAGGGAGCTGTGCCATCATCCCTCACAGAGGGGGCTGTTATTCACTCCTCTGATTGTTTTGGCCCCCGACACCATCGCTCTGTGGGCACCCACTCCTGATCAACAAAGTACTCAAGAGCAAATTCTCCCTGATCTCCCCGTGCCCTCTGGGTGTGCTTTCCTCCAGCAGCTCAGGAGATGGCCCTGCCCAGCATCCCAAAGGACCAGAGCTCACCTCACACCCCCGAGGCACCCAGGGCATCAGGGTGCCACAGGGCAGCTCTCCTGGGACCCATGGGGAGAGGCAGTGACTGCCGCTGCCATGAGGGCTGACCCGAAGGGGACCTGGGAGCGCTGACAAGAGCGGCTCCCGGGAGCACATCGGCGCAGCTGTACGCTGTGCAGTCCCCGCTCCCCGCTCTGGGTGAGGCAGGGAGGCCCCTCTTTGTCCTGACAGCACCACGCTGCCCTGCCCTGCAGCGCCGGAGGATGCCCAGCCCTGAGGCCACTCAGCCTGGCAGCAGCAGGTCCCCTCCAGCCTGAAGGCAGAGAGCAAGGCACCCCGCCACCCCCCAATACGACAGCCTCCTTCCTGCTGGGACAGGCAGCCCAGGCTTCACCATCTGCTCCTGCATTTCAAACAGGGAATGGGAGGTTTCTTGCTGGTATCCCAAATTTTATTAAGCATTGAAACAGGGTTGTAAAGAGATAAGACAGAGGTTGTACACATTCTGGGGAGAAGTTTGGAGGCTTTGCTGGCCCACGTCTTACTGTTGGAAAACCAGCACACTCCTCACAAGACACCAGAGCTCTGTGGAGATGCCTGACGGACAGGACACAGATCAAAGCCTCCTCCCTGTTACATTCACCCCAGCACTAGCCCCTGCTGTAGAGGGATGGAAATCTGAATACAGGCATTCCCTGTGCTTTTAGGCAAAGCCAGAGCTGGGAGAAGCTTTCCAGGGCATATCAAAGTCCTGAAGCAAACAGGGATGGTAGGGAGTGGGTGGACAGCCTTGTGTTGCCCTGTCTGAACACAACCCAACTTCAGCTACGCTACAAGGCACTGCTGCTGACACAGCACTGCCAGGCACGTCAGAGCCCATCAGCTAGAAATTACACTGCAGTAAAAACAAATGCTCGTTTCTCATCACCCTAATTAATCCACTTCAGGAAACGCAGTGAGCAGCAGGGTAGTGGTGTGGGGAGCCTGGGATTGCCTGCCCTCCAGCCTGCCCGCACAGGACAGCTGGAAAACGGTTCAATCTGAACCCCACCAAGCTGGATCAACAGCAAAGCAAACCACCCTTCCACAGCCACCCTCCTGCCAGAGCCAGCCCTTCCCAAAAGCAAACAAAGTGGAAGAAACTGCTCACCTGGTTGTTCCGCATTCGGCTCTTTCACCTACGAAGAAACACAAGTTTCTGTCATCTCTCCACACCAGTCCCCACCAAAGGGCTGTTCAAACACATTCCCGCAGGCACTCACTCTCTGGTTCCCCAAGCCCTGGGTTAGTGGCTTCTAGCACAGAGCAGCTGAACATGCCCCAGGGCCCCGCAGGCTGGGGAGATGTCGAGCTGGTTGCTATCCAAACCACGGAAAGACATGTTAGAAGGCCAAGACTCAGCCATAAGAGAGGGAAAGCGTCTTCAGTTCCCACTGATATTAAAGGTTTATTTGCAATACAAAGCCCATCTTGCAAAGAACGGGATGCACTGCAGGTCCTGGGCAGTGCTTATTTGCACTAGCTGGGAACTGGCCAAACCCAAGCTGAAGAGGGGCAACTCTGCTGAGGGCTGGAGCCCCGGGGAGGCCACCGAGGTTATCCCACTGCCTCGTGGAGGACCACTAATAGCACCTGGATGCAGCAGAGTCCTTCAGCTCCCCGGCTTTTCCTGTGAGATAACAGCCCATCTAATCACCACCAGGCAGACTCCACTCTGGCTGTCAATATTCTCATTCCCTTCGTCTATTTTTAGTGCTTGGATTTCATAAAAATGGCAGCATATCACCACTGATAAGATCTGTTCATTTTTCAAAGCATTTGTCAATCCACTGTAAAAAAACTAAACTGATTTCACATGCTGTTTGTGCCTTTCTCCCAAGGCCAGGAAAGATGATTTATTCTTCCTTTTTCTAAGACACATAAAAGGAAGCATTTGGCTGCACATGTCTCCTTCCTGCTCTCCCCTGGCACCTGCAGAAAGCAAGCTTGCAGCCAGTTCCTCACTGGAAAAGAAAAGCATTCCACAGGAGTTTTGAAAAACCCAGACTTCTTCCTAATGAGAATCAGCTCATGCTGAAACACAGCATTTGGCATTTCTGGGCGAAATATTTGCTGAACGCCTACACAGCAGGATGATCCCATGGCCTGAGAGAAATTCAGAAAGTTTTCATGTGAAAATCTTCCATGGCTGCTTTTGCACAACTTTAATGAATTAAAATGCCTGACCTTGCACTCTTCATCCTAAGTTTCAGACCCAGCAGCTGGGAGCCCTCACATCGAGCCTCGCACAACCCCCGTCAGGCTGGGGTGGGACAGGACTGCCCAGGCTGTCCCTGCCCTGCTAGGCAGCGTGACAAGGGGTTAAGGTGCTACACAAGTACTGAAATTCCTTGGAAAAGAAATATGCTAACAGAGCCCCATTTATCCACCCTTGCAGCCTTCCTCACACTCACATTTTGTGCCTTGATGTGGTTCAGTGTTCACTGAATGGAACACACCACAGGATCTAACTAGAAGTTGGATTTGAAGGCTAAATAAATTTGGTAGAGAAAACATTTGACAAGAATTTATTGTTTGGCAACAAGTCCAATTTTTGTATTGTTAAAACATGAGGGACCATTTGTGTATTTTAATTTAAATATATTCCGTTGGAAAATCGGGACACTAACTCATCTCCAGCTTCTTTACACTGGAAATAATGCAATTTTTTAAAAACCCTTGAAATGAGTTACAATCTTCGAGGGACATGGTTGCACCCTAGCAGTGGCAGATCCCACCTGGAGCCACACACTCCTGCCTCCTTCAGAAGTTACTGCCCCCTCTGTCGTATGAAGCCTGATTGTGTGTATGTGCTCTAAACCAAAGTGCTGAAATTATCCGAACTAGTAAGAGCCTGTTACGGAAAATTTAGTTTTACAAAGAAAAGATAATTTTGCAGTTCTGGTTTAGGGCAAGTAAAAAAATCTATGGCCGGGGGGCAAGAGGCTTATTAAATCACTGAGGCTGCTGGCAAATTGGCCACACAGAAGCACAGCATCAAGGACAAGAAAACACACATGTTCAGGGATGCACTAAGATGGGAAGGGGGAGAGAAAGGAAAAAGGGAGAGGGCTGGAGTGGGTGGGAATCTCTTTGCTGCTGGAGAAGTGACACAGCCCTCTGGCACACAGTGTAAGGTTCAAACAAATGTCTTCATGTGCACTCTTAAAGAAACGTGGGACAAGAGTAACATCCCAGGAAAATAACAATTGTGTGTGTCACTGGTTAAACTCAGCAGTAGCAGGCAGCCCCAGAAGCCGTCAGTCACTCAGGAAAACACAGGCAGCAGGGAAGATGGAAAGCTATCACCTGCTTTCACATAGTCTCCCGAGATGGGAGGTTCCCCCCAGACCTAACCCTGCAACTCACCTTCTCCCAGAGTCTGCTTCAGCAGGTCGTGTTTAGCCTGGAGCTTCGTGATAAGGTTACTGCCATTCAAATACTCTTTAAATTTCTGGAATTAAAAATAAAACAAAAAAAGCGGGTTAAGACTCTTGGCAAAAGTGGTAATTGATGTAAGCTTTTGCCTGGGGGGTGCTGGAGGGGGCTCAGCCAGGCTGCCAGGCTCTAACAAACCCGACGTCAGACGCACCGCAGGGCTGAGCACGGTCTAATCACTTCTCACTGCTCCAGCCACAGCCCTGATGATCTTATTAGCCCGGTCTCCTTGGTGCTGCACCTCCTGCCTGGGAACACGAGGAGCTCCAAAGAAGAGTTCAAAGCAAGCTTTCTTTTGTCAGGCTTCTGGGAATGGCCTGGCAAATCAAAGAGGTTTCCCCTCCACAGCTGCTTTTTGCAAGCAAGTGATGAAGAGCAAGAACTCCCAGGACATGAGAGCTTCCCCGGGCAGGGACCATCAGGTGCTGTATGCACTGGGTGACACTAACCGTGCAGCACAACCTCTCATTGAACTGAGACTGTCTGACATCCAGAATCATTCAGGAGCAAACAGTTTTACAGGTAAGAAGAGTGAGGGAGACAGAGATGGAAAATGAGTCAGAGAATGGGAAAGATCAAATTCTTGCAAAAAGCTTTAAAAAAATCCAAGCACAACTCAAAATGGAAACTGCAATTCCCCCCACCCCCTGAATTGGAGTGATAATAGAGTTAAGAGAAAGTAGAAGCTTTTCTACGCATCTGTAATGTATCAGGAGATGCTATTAACTTTAGCCTACTAACCACACTTAAGTGAGGGCTACTCCTGCTGACCTGATGGCTTATTACCTCCATTTCAGGTACCACAACAGAGAGCCTTAGGTCTGCCTGAAGTGAAGCACGGGCCCAGGGCTGCAGGGCAGGCACGGCACAGCTGCCTCTGTCCCAGCACACGCAGCAGCGTGGCACTGCAAAGCCAGGCTGGAGCTGCTTCCTCCAATACCCTGCACGAGGCAAACGGACCGCTCATCTCACCCGTGGGGCAAGGGCAGGCTGCAGCTGTGTAGGTCACAAAAGGAAGGCTTGGCTGATGGCTCAAACTGTAAGGGCCCCCAGGAAAAGCCACTGAATGGTGGCACACGGCCAGGCTGGCTGGAGTCTGCTGCTCTGCTCTGAGCCACCTCCTACTGAGATCTGTAAGTTTTTGGTCACAACTGGTTGCCCCAGTCCCTTCAAAAAGAAGAACAAGGCAGGCACTGGACCATCAGCCCCTGTGTATTACCCTGCCGCTGAGAAATGCGCTCCAACCCCAAATCAGACAGAAGACAAATACTTAAAGAGACTGAATTGGTTCTTGCTCTTCACTAATGAGCACTTAAAATGGGACTCAGCTCTAGCAATTAAAGCTTTGTGTCCTGTACGCATGAGATGAGACTCACTGTAAAATAGAACATTTCGGTTTCCTGCTGGTTGGCTCTCCTCTTGGCAATGTTTATTTTACTCATGTAGGTCTCCGATGCAGCTGATTTGACCGACTCAGTGGAGCGACTGTGCTGGAAGGCATCTGAAACATCAAAATCTTCCACTGTCAGCATGTCCTGCAAAGTCTGCATAGTGGCATCCAGAGTTTTTCGTACCTATCAGAAACAGAAGACAGCATGGTTTTGAGGAAGAGTGGGAAAGTGACTCATCTTGAGCCAAAACAACTGGCCGACAGGCAGCTCCTAAGCCCTGGGCTTGCTCTTGCACTAGCTGCAGTCAATGGGAGCTCTCAGCACCATCACTGGAAGGACTCCACACCTGAGCACACCACGAGACCCCCTGCATAAGGGGCACAAGGCTCAGCAATGCCACCTACAAGGCCAAACACAAGACCCAGAGCGACTTCTTACCTCTTCATTCTCTATCTTGAGGGTGGCCAGTCGCGACTGCAGCTGGTGGTACCGCATCAGCAACTCAGTCTGCACAGGCTGCTGGGCGCTGACCTGACACACCTGAGACAGGAGCGGTGCCAGAGAGAGACAGGAGAGCATTCAGTGGGTCATGCACTGACCAGACATACACATTTAAATCCCTAAATGATTCTCTTCAGCACCCACAAGCTCCTCACAGCCTCCAGGGAAGCTGCATCACCCAGTTTGTAATCAGCAGCGCTCTGGACCCGGGCCAGTACAATGCACTTTCTACCTGACAGGAAATCTGAAGTCTTTTAATTAAAGCAGGTAAATCAAAGCTCTACTTTGCAAATCTGTTGGGCAGTTCAGCTGAGAATCAAACCACTGGCTTCCTAATTGGGAGAGATATGGAGCAAGAGGCAGACTGAAAGAAGGAGCCCTAAGGAGCCAAGCACCTCGTTAAGAAAGGAAACACGAATAGCAGTGTGTGAAGAGAGCACAGAGGGATAAGGAGTCAGAAGCAATTTAACAGTGATGGTTAAGAAGAGGAAGAAGCCAGGGCAGGGCAGGCCAGGCTGTGAGACACCTCTGCAGCCCCTCGCGTCAGTACACTACCTCATCCCCCATGTGAGGCTGGAACTCGAACTTCAGTGGAGGGCAGAAGACCTGGTTGCACATGTCCATAACTGTGTGCTTGTCACTCCGTGCGTCCAGGTTGTCCACGGCGTTCTCAATGATGTCCAGGCCCTCATGGCGGGAGGTTTCCAGGTTGTACTCAGCAGACAGGTATGTCCTGAACGTCCGAGCGAGGCTGGCGTGGAACCCCAGATCACAGCACTGAGAAACACCGAGGAAGGGTCCGGTCACACAAACACTCCCACCCTTGTTCTGCACGGTCATTTGTACACTAAAAGCCCAAAACCACATTCTGTGTTCCAGAGAAACACCAGCCCTGTTGTACCAGGGTATATTAACAGAGTACTGCAGTACCACAGGAAAAGGTAAGAAGGAAAGGGGGTTGAAGGAGAAGAGGAACCAGGGAACAAACAGCCAGATACGGCGGTGACCCGGCACCGGACCCTCGCCACAGCACTGGGGTTTAACACCCTTCATTTCATTGGGAAGGGCACAGATCTTCTCAGTCAGGACAGAGGAAAAAATCACCCAAGAGCACAGTTCTCCCTGGCTACCTGCTCAGCACCGTGCCAGGGCCAGGTGACCCCAGGGGCCTCACTGGTGGCAAAACCTGTGCCCTGCAGCAGGAAAGGAATGGCCAGAGGGCCCGTGCCATGGTTTGTCCCCAGTGATTTCCTTCTCACCTCGTGAACTGCCCTGCAAGCACTTTTTACACAAAGAAACCATTTCCCAAAGTTACCAAATACAGACGGACATTGGAGCAAGGTGGCACCAAAGAACATGCCCTGCAGTAGGTGCAAACCCTTTTATCCTCACTAGGAAGCTGCCTGCCTCTCTCACGATGGAGCAGTTTCTCATGCATAACTGATCGTTCTCATGTTCACCTTGGGGAGAATGATAAAACTCGGAGCTAATTGCTGCCAAAATACTGTACATTAGACAAAAGCCTGTTTTTAAACTCTCTTCTCAATCTAATTGAGTTTGGCATGTTAAGTATAGCAACAGCATAGGGATTTGCAGCTCTGAACACTTAATCACAGCTGAGCAAAAAGCAACTCTTAGCAACTCCCTTCTCTGTCCCCAACAGGAGCCCTGACACAGTGCAAACCTCCCCAGCTCCGACCGGCTGGCTCTGCTGCGAGCAGCCTGCCCTGGGAGCAGGGACAAGGACAGGCACCAAAGCAGCACCCAACGTTTGGAGGTCAACAGATGTTGTTCTGCAGGGAAAGGCAAGACGGAGAGGAGGCTGGAAGCAGAAGCATGATGCACCAGCCTGAGCCACAATAATGGGGCTGTAAGGAGCTCACAGTGAAACAGAAGGGCTGCAGTCCAGAACTGAAGCACATCTATTTCTGGGACGTAAGAGAGGGCTGGTGTTCCTGGTAGAGGATGTAAAGTTAGATAATTATGGCTTTGTCCTCTGTGAGGAGTTTCATGATTATACATCCCCAGCACACCCTGGTCGCATGGGCGTTAGCAGCACGATACACTCGTGCTCTGAAGCTGTTCAGGTGCCTCTGCACACAAGCACCGTGATCTGCAGAGATGTCCCCAGGTGCAGGAGAGCTGCAGGTCACAGGGAGAAACAGGGATCCCAGGAGAAATACCTCCCATGGTACGGAGTACCCAACTAACCCTTGCCAGCAGATTACCCTTATCACAGTACCTGCAAACTGCCACAGGACAATTTATGTTACAGAAGTTAAGACTCTGCTGCCACACAGATTAAAGAACGAGTGAGAAGTCCTCACTGTCCAGGTTGTAACCAAAACCACCCTGGCACAGCATGGGCAGGCATACAGTGAGCCCCAGCAAAACCACTGCCAGAAGGACCAGCATGGCACAAAAAGCTACAGAGAAGAGAAGAACAATTGCTAATGTAACCCAAATGACCCGAAATGAGACCAACACTTTCCCAGCAGCAGAACTCCTTGTTGGGAGCTGGCATTTCAGAAGCACCTTCTCCAGCTCTACAGCATCCACAGGCATTGCTGAACTGATGCAGAAAGGCACAAAAAGTGACTCTGCATCAGAACATCAGCACTGATAAACTCAAAGTGAAACATGGAAACTCAGCTGGTGCCAAAAGCAGCTCCAGCCAAAGAAGTCATCTCGTGCTTTCTGCTGATCTGAAGAGACAACCCTCAGCTCGGATCAGGTCACACACAGAGCTGTATTTGGTTTAGTCTGTGCTAAAAGCACCAGTAAAACCACAACGGGCCGATTCCCGCTCACAGACACAAGCGCAGCCTGCCTGTCCCCATCTAGTCTTTTAAAGCAGTGAAACCACACATGAAATCAGGAGGATTTTTGCTGGAACTACTGAACGATCATAATCCACCATTTATCCTGCTTCTATTTAGCTTCTAATCTTATCAGTTGAAAACATGGGCAGTTAAGAACTGGTACAGCACTGCCTCCATAAACCAGCAAGTAACACAAAAACCAAGGAATCGGGGCAAATTTCTATTCACCACTCGGGGTGAAACCTTGTCCCAGTGCTTTGAGTCTCTCCCATGAGGCAATATGAGCACAAAGTCCTGTACAACCAGTCCAGGGTTCTCAACGCCCCTCGCTGTTGTTCTCCTACCCCCTTGGAAATTATTGCTACTTGGCTAGAAAAAAGTAATTCCAGGAGCAAATATCTGCCACTGTCCGAGGGTGGGAATTCCCAAAGCATACAAGACTGAGCTATTGCAAAGGAAAATTGCTGAATGCCACTGTATCAGAGGAGACAGGGCTCAGGGTAATGCCAGATGCTTCTAGAAAGATTCCATGTGAATTCTTCCTTTTCCTTTGAAGGCTGAACTCGCACTGAAGCCAGCAGTTATTTGCAATGCCCAGAGATCGGCTGCTACCAAAAACCAGGGCAGACTCTCTCCTAACATGCAACAGCCCTTGAAGTCTCTGGTGATTAGCACCGTGCCGGCTGCTTCCCACACTGCTGCCCAGAGAAGAAAAGACAGAGCAGGGGTTTCCACAAAATTCTCAGAGAAACACACAAAGGGGACAGGAAAAGAAAAAAAGAAAAAAAAAAAAACCAAACTTCAAACCCCTGCTCCCAGCTCCAGAACAAATGGCATTTTCTCACCCCTCTCATCCCTTTGATGGAAAATAAATTAGAACCACAAATAATAATCCTTAGCACTTCTGCAACGTCTTTCATCTGGAGAGCTCAAAGCTCTTTGTATATTAATTCATTAAGTCTGGTAACACTCCTGCAAGGGGTGGAAATATTACAGTGTTCAACTTGAGAAATAAACCCCCACCCTGGAGGTTAAGCAAGCTGGTTTTGGCCAAAACACCATGGAAGCAGCCAAATCCATGGGTGTGTCTCCCACCGCAGAGCTGCGCCGGAGGAGGGGCTGCAGGAGACCACCGCTGGCCACTAACCCCAGTGCCAGTAACCCCATTTTAGACACAGGAGTGGAAACAGGGAGATATTAAATGGTTTGCCCAAAGCCAGGAGGAAAAGCCAGCGAGTTTCCAACCCTGCACAAGCATCTCAACGTCTTCTCTCGGGCAACCGCCATCAGGCAGCTAAGGCAGAGCCAGCTCCTCCCCAGGACTGCTCACGCTGCCGTGCCGAGGGCGAGCCTGGGACGGTCTAAACCAACAGGGCGGTGAGCGAGCCCTGCCACTGACCACACCGAGGCACCAAACAGCACCAGCACGGGAAAACGAGTGACACTGAGAACACAGCAACACCCAGCAGGTGGAAAACACGGGAGCCCGAACCGCTCCGCACACCAGGGATGAGCTTCAGCCGTTCCTCAGCTCTTGTGTCCGCACAAAGCTCTGCTGCTCCCTCCGTCCTCCTCACGTATTCGGGCAGATGTTCGCCCCGACACACCAGGCCAACTGCTCCATCTCCACAAGTCAGACACCATCTTCATGAGAGAGGTGACGGCAACAGCCTCGTCCAGAGGAATCTGGCAGGGTTCAATACGAACAGCGAAGCTCTGCAGAAGCACTAAGGGTTTTTTACACAGCTGAGGCTGAAACAGGACTGGGCTCCAGAGAGAATGAAATGCCTTCCAAACTGCTGATGCATCTGTCTCATTTCCTCACTGGTTAAACAGTTAAAAGATATTTGATGTGTCTGTCACAAAGCATTAAATAATGTTTTACCCCTATAGTGTTTGTACTTGGCCATGACAGTGCTGGGTACTATGCGAGAGCCTAACTCACACCTTCAGGTCTTCGGAGGAATGTTCAAAGAGAACACAAACTGCTTCTGTTCTCATCCATTTCTATGGAGAACATTTATTTACTAAATATTAAATATGCAGAAATCAAAACGGTCGCACCTCTGCAGTCACTGCGCTTCCCTCAAAGCAAAACAGTGTCAAAACACACCCTGTTACAAGAGGTATTCCAGAGAAGATATGAAAAATGCTTGTAAAAAACCAACACTCCACCACAACAAACAGGCTCTGCGGGCTGCATGATGGATCCAGGCAGCAAAGGAAATTAAACCACTCCAGGAGAAGGCAGAAAGGGCTCAGACGCATCAGTAGCCCCAAAAAAATACCCAGAGAAGATGGTAAGAAGCAAATAAATGCGAGGGCTGGCGCCCTTTGATGAGTATTATCCCTCATATTCTCCAGCAAGTTTGATGCCAAGTGGAAGCAGCTATCGGGGCGGCCGAGGTGCGCAGCAGTGCCGAGACGAGGAGGCGCAGAGATGGAGCACTCACCGCATCGTGCCCGGGGCGTTCCAGGTCACGGAACTTTTCAGCACCGAGAAGTGAGTGCAGCCCTCAGAAATGTACTATTTTAAATATAAAGGCTACATCCCCCACACCGACCCCAAAACGCCAGCGCTGACATCAGCCCCAGGGACACTTACCATGCCAAGGGGGGTTCAGACATTGGCACCGTGAGGGAACAGAGGCACAGGGCCAGGGTGCGACCTGCGTGTCTGACAGTGCAGGACCAAACCACCGCGGATTCCCTCCACCAGTTCCCCTGTTTCTGACTCACACCAAAACCATCCTGGTTATTAACAGCTCATGTAAGCTGCCGTAACGCGCTGAACGGGACTACCAGGTTTTTACCGGCTGAGGCCAGGCGTGGGGAGCCCACACCGTAATGCCAAGGGCATGTGATGGACACTACCCAGCTGGCTTTCTCCTACACCAACAGACAAGTACACGTTTAAAGTGTTTCCTGAACTGCATGAAGGGTCCCCATGCACACATGGCCTGGCTCGCAGTGCTCAACAGTTACCATAAATCTATTCCAAAGGAAGAGTCTTGGTCCATCAAGTTCAGTGTTTTGCCTGAGGCAGCAACCACGACATGAAACTCCTGAACAACTGATTTATTTTTAGTCAAACAAAGAACGATGTGTGGATACGGCAGGGGAAGGACAGCATCCTCCCTGACCCTTCAGTAATCAACTCACGCCCCAAAGCATGAGATTTGATTATTTCTAATCAAAGGTTCCTTAACTATAAATATTACAGAACCAAATATTACGTAGTCCTTTTCAAAATCTAGCTATAGTTAATTAACTCTATGGTTGCTGAAGTAGATTTCTTTCTGGAAGATTTTTTAACCTACATTTTACTTTGCTCCTTAGTCTCTTGCATGGAGTTTCCATGATAAAACATACCTGGCTCTTCGGCTGGTAGGAGCCTGGTATCTGGCAGAAAGCCCACTCCAAGGACAGCGTGGGAGGAACCCCTGTGCCTTTGTGGAACCAAAAGGCTCTTTACGCTGGAAAAATTGCTTCAAACAACAGAGCAAACCCCCCAAAGAGACCCTCTGCTTGGATAAATCAGTATTTCTTCATTACAGCCAGCGGCATCACACAGAGCTACCCAGGCCAGGGGCACATCCCTGTGCAATCACATGGGGAAAGCGTTGCACAAAGCCGAGCTGCTGCCTGCGCTGGCTCTGCAGGCACAGATGTGCCCAGGCAATTAGCCACCGATGGAAACAACTATGACATGAGCTGCAGGAGATGCCTAAAAATAGATCCTAATGAAGTGGTCTGAGACTGCAGCACCCTTGAGTCTCCCCCTTATTCAGGAGGCTGAACCCCACACATGAAATACAGCCACGGCACCCCACAGCCCAGCCCAGGCAGTCCCACCACCGAGGCCATGGGCATGGCGCGGGCTGCACGCCTCACCCGAGCGAGCAGCAAATCCCAGAGTAAAACCTGAGCACCCCGGCTGGTTCTGCCATCCATCACTGCCCAGGTAACCACAGCCCAGCTCCTAGTCCTGCACAGCACCCTGTGCTAGCTGGAAACAAACAGTGCTCCTCGCTTGCTCTGCTCCCTTTTTAAGTCCTTTTTTCTCTCTGTTCTTTCTTTAAAAATATATTATGCATTTTATACATATATTGTCTGGCCTCTACTCTCTGGACATTGCTGCAAAACCTAAAGCATTACCGTAGGTAAATCCAACTGAAGATTTTTGGCATAACAATTCTGACTGCTATTTCTGTTTCCTAACTTAACTCAGCATCCCTTGACCATGTGAAACTGACAATGCCATCAGCTGGGTTTGCTAAGGCCCAAACAATTTGGCAGTAAGTGTAATATTAAACTCCTCGGAATTCCCTTCCTTTACTTGCTTGTTTGTCTCAGATACAGCAAACACACCAATCCACAGAGAAGCAAGCTGCTGTTTCAAAAGGACTTACAGGAGGCTGAACAAGTGTCGGTGGATCAGTTCGTACAGACACCAACTGTGACACTTCACTCTGCTAAATCGAGCGATATCTTTGATGTGACCACTTCAAAATATTTTGCAGCCATTTCACACAGAACTCCAGAGGGACGGATAAGCAGCTTTATCTCCACTTCACATACATGGCCAAAGAGATTAACTTGGTCACACAGTTAATGACAGAAACGAGAGACGAACCCAGGCGTTTAATATAAATACACGCCTCTTCCAAGGGAAGAGGCACACGGTGCACTTTCAGTCCAAGTCTACTTTCATCTGTCTCTATATTCTCCTCTTCCTTTCTAAAGGACAAAACAAAAAGGCCACTGGAGACAGGGGGAGGGATAGATGCGCTCTGTGACACTTCATGGCTCCTCTGATGGAGTTTTACATTTCTCATTAAAACCGGAGCCCTGGGAGGACTCTCCGCCCTCTCCCAGAGCAGCTGGGTCCTTCTTTCTCGCCAGAGCGGAGATTAGCAGAACGGCTTTGTTCTAGAAGTCATCGTTCTGCGGTGATGCTGAGGGCACAAGAAATGTCAAGGCTGTGCCTAATAGATGACACTGAGCCATCTGGGATTTGGGGGAAACGCTGCTAAATTAGCTGCGCCAGTGTCCTGATGGTTCAGATTTGCGTACAAATCAGAAAGCTGCAGACGGCAATTTGTGCTCGATATGAAGGGAGTGTGAGAGCCTCCCCTCACCGACTGCCCGGGACATCGCTCCCCCCA
>NW_010317522.1:0-1631 GCF_000700745.2 Antrostomus carolinensis
CCTGGTTGACCTCATGGAGGTTTCTCCTCACCCCTTGGAGATCTCCTGGTTGACCCCATGGTTTCTCCCCCAGGTTTGGGTTTGGGTTGCCCACCTCCCGGGCCTACGCCGAGTACCTGGGCGGGTCCCTCTGTCTCCAGTCGCTCCAGGGGGTGGGGACCGACGTCTACCTGCGGCTGAGACACATCGATGGCAAAGGGGAGAGCTTCCGGATCTGAGGGACACCTGGGTCACCTCCCACCACACCCCACACCACCACCACCACCACCACCACCAGGGGTGGTGGGGGGACCTACAGGATGGACTTGGATCATTATGGAGGTCAACGTGCTCCTGGAGAACCTTCCATGTTGGATGTTCCTCATCAATGGAGATCAACGTGCTCCTGGAGAACCTCTCATTGGACATCATGGAGGTCAAGGTGCTCCTGGAGAACCTTCCATGTTGGATGTTCCTCATGGTGGAGGTCAAGGTGCTCCTGGAGAACCTTCCATGTTGGACATTGATCATCATGGAGGTCAAGGTGCTCCTGGAGAACCTTCCATGTTGGATGTTCCTCATGGTGGAGGTCAAGGTGCTCCTGGAGAACCTTCCATGTTGGATGTTCCTCATGGTGGAGGTCAAGGTGCTCCTGGAGAACCTTCCATGTTGGATGTTCCTCATGGTGGAGGTCAAGGTGCTCCTGGAGAACCTTCCATGTTGGATGTTCCTCATGGTGGAGGTCAAGGTGCTCCTGGAGAACCTTCCATGTTGGATGTTCCTCATGGTGGAGGTCAAGGTGCTCCTGGAGAACCTTCCATGTTGGATGTTCCTCATGGTGGAGGTCAAGGTGCTCCTGGAGAACCTTCCATGTTGGATGTTCCTCATGGTGGAGGTCAAGGTGCTCCTGGAGAACCTTCCATGTTGGACATTGATCATCATGGAGGTCAAGGTGCTCCTGGAGAACCTCTCATTGATCATCATGGAGGTCAAGGTGGGACCTGGAGACCTCCATGTTGAACGTTGACCATCATGGAGATCAGTGTTCTCCTGGAGAACCTCCATGTTGGATGTTCCTCATCATGGAGGTCAAGGTGGGAGCTGGAGAACCTCTCATTGGACATTGACCATCATGGAGGTCAACGTGCTCGTGGAGAACCTCCATGTTGGACGTTGACCATCACAAAAGTCAATGTTCTCCTGAAGAACCCTACACATTGGACTTTGACCATCATGGAGGTCAACGTGCTCCTGGAGAACCTCTCATTGACCATCATGGAGGTCAAGGTGGGACCTGGAGAACCTCTCATTGGACATTGACCATCATGGAGGTCAACGTGCTCCTGGAGAACCTCTCATTGACCATCATGGAGGTCAAGGTGGGACCTGGAGACCTCCATGTTGAACGTTGACCATCATGGAGATCAGTGTTCTCCTGGAGAACCTCCATGTTGGATGTTCCTCATCAATGGAGGTCAAGGTGCTCCTGGAGAACCTCTCATTGGACATTGATTATCATGGAGGTCAACTGCAGAACCTCTCATTGACCATCATGGAGGTCAACCTGCTCCTGGAGAACCTCTCATTGGACATTGATTATCATGGTGCTCCTGGAGAACCTTCCATGTTGGACTTTGATCATCATGGTGCTC
>NW_010317523.1:0-7363 GCF_000700745.2 Antrostomus carolinensis
CCAGCCTGTCCAGGTCCCTCTGGATGGCAATGGTAATGACTTTGCAGAGTTTGCAGCCCTGGTACCATGGGCAGGGAGAATTACGATGTGCTGTGCAGAAAAAGAAACACTTCAGAGGTGTGAAAGGAAAAAAAAAAAAGACAAAGAAAAAACACATGCAAATTTTGTGGCAGAGAAGAGAGAAATAGGGATGGTTCTGGGAGGAAGCAATTATCTGGTTACTTTACTCATCTGCTGAAACCACATATGTACCAGCTGAGACTTACAAGCATCTCTACCACCTCCAAACTATTTTACTTTGTACTTTTCCTGCCCACAACAGCGAGTAAGTTATGCAGTAACTTCATGCTCAAACCTTCCTTCCTTGCTCCACTCCAGCCTGTGCAACTTCTGTCTGCAAAGTTTTCACGCGTGGTAATTATCTCTTCCTGTCACCACTAAAATATCATTCTTTACTGCTGCTAAGGGTTTAGTTGAACAGCACTGGCAGGTCCTTCACAGCATACCTTCACATTTCACTGTGAGGGTGGTCAGACACTGGAACAGGTTGCCCAAGGAAGTTGTAGATGCCCCCTCCCTGGAAGTGTTGAAGGCCAGGCTGGATGAGGCTTTGAGCAACCTGGTCTAGTGGAAGGTGTCCCTGCTGCTGGCAGGGGGGTTGGAACTGGATGATCTTTAAGGTCCCTTCCAATCCAAACCATTCTGTGATTCTCTGATACCCAATACAAGAATTATGCCAGATTAGTAGAACCATGGCAGGTTCACACTGTGATACCCGAGTAGGAGCAATACTTCTGCATGCTGAATAATTACTGCAGCCCTTTGGCATAGGTTTGGAAGTAGGCGTAGGACAGTCCTTCACATCCCGATCTCCAGTGACAATAAACAGGCTCATGGTTCTGTGGTGGGGTGTTTTACTTGTGAAGGTGACACAAGGGTGACACTGATAGAGCTCACTGATATCATGTGATGTATATCTTGGTACAGCTTCTAGGGAAACGGTGTTCACCTTTTGAACTAAGAGTATCATATACTTTGTAATTAAACATTTCCTCATACCTTGATTTTCCTTGTCTGTGCTTCTAGTCTCTGTTCACATTTCTTAAGTGATATTTTCCCAGGTAAAATCTTGGCAGCAACCCCCTTCCAGAGGACCTTGTCAAGGTTCTGCTCACTCTGTGCAGGGTGTTTGGCTGAGCAGGAAGGTCAATCCCTACCGTCAGGTTGGAGATTTGAGAGGCAATGGGGTCCCAGAATATTTTAGAATTATTGTTGTAGTGTTAGCAGGCTTAACTCGTGGGAATCTTAAACATAGTAATGAACTTGTAGAGTCACAGACTGGTTGAGGCTGCAAAGAACGTCTGGAGGTCATCTAGTCCAACTCTCCCCCTCAAGCAGGGTTTCCTAGAACTGGTTACCCAGGACTATGTCCAGACAGTTTTTTAATATCTCCAAGGATAACTCGTGTAGCTCTGTACGTGAATAGAATCATAAGTTATTTGTGTATTGTTGAGTAGTGACCTTATTCAGAGTGGTAGAATTTGGAAACCACCTTACAGAGATGTGGTAACTACGCTGACAGCACTCAGTGTAAATACCAGCTGTCACTCTATAATTGTGTCCATAATTAATATGTTTGAAAGTGAGAGACAGCTTCATTTTCAAGGCAGTAGTGATGTCAGCAGTTAATTGTAACTTAATGTGTGAGAGCTTATTGGCAAGATACAAGTCTTTACTTTTTGCTAAATTCTATTTAGCAGGACATCCACCCAGAAACTGAAAAAGAAAATGAATTGAATGTTCATCTTGAATAATTGTTTTTTAAATGAAAACTGAGTTGATACCTCATGCTGGAATAGGACCCAAAGAAATTCCAACACGAGTTGAATGCTCTTGCCCGTTTGCTGAGTGCTTCTGTGTTTTAGCTGTTGGCTGTTTTGGCTTCTATATGAACAAGCTTTGAAGGATGTCAAAGGTTTTGGCCTTCCTAAGCATTGGAAGTAGGACATTGATCCTTTGATGTTTTAATCGTGTGTCGTATGACTGATGCCTTCTGTGACAACAATCCAGCATTTCAGTGTTCTGCAGACTTGGCCTCGGAAGCAT
Source organism: Antrostomus carolinensis (assembly GCF_000700745.2). Lineage (NCBI taxonomy): Eukaryota > Metazoa > Chordata > Aves > Caprimulgiformes > Caprimulgidae > Antrostomus > Antrostomus carolinensis. Next base: position 2,107 of record NW_010317523.1, read on the forward strand.
CATGAAACCTGCTGCTTCTTAAATGGAAGTTGGGCAAGACTTGAGTGTTCTGGATAACATGTGAGATACCTGATGTTCAGAAGAGGTCAAGATTTCATGTGAGGAGTAGGTAGAACTGTTTTTCTCTTTCCTCAATAAGTGTGGACATACCTTCAGTTTCTGGAGGGCAAAAATAAAGTTTCCTGTTTCTTCATGCTACCAATTCTTGAATTCAGTTAACTGTCCCACGCTAAACCAAAACCATCTTCTGTAGCACTTAATGAAAACAGCATGTAGTCTGTTAAACAGTGGCCCAGGTTGGCCAGGGAAGCTGTGGCTGCTCCTCCCTGGAAGTGTTGAAGGCCAGGTTGGATGAGGCTTTGAGCAACGTGGTCTAGTGGAAGGTGTCCCTGCTGCTGGCAGGGGGGTTGGAACTGGGTGAGCTTTAAGGTCCCTTCCAATCCAAACCATTCTGTGATTCTGTGATTCTGTTCTTATAAAAATCACTGGCTGGGAGGTGGTTAGGACAGGTATCTTAAATTCTGCTCATGAGCTTCCTTTAAATGTTTAAGGGCAGTTAATGACAGAACAAGGGGAAATGGGTTTAAGCTGAAAGAGGGGAGGTTTAGATGAGATATTAGGAAGAAGTTCTTCACTGTGAGGGTGGTCAGACACTGGAACAGGTTGCCCAAGGATGTTGTAGATGCCCCCTCCCTGGAAGTGTTCTCGGCCAGGCTGGATGAGGCTTTGAGCAACGTGGTCTAGTGGAAGGTGTCCCTGCTGCTGGCAGGGGGGTTGGAACTGGATGATCTTTAAGGTCCCTTCCCACCCAAACCATTCTATGATTCTATGGTTTGCATTTGTAATGATGATATCATCATCATTGGTACTGTCTGGGTTTTTGCCAGACACACTCCAGGTTACCCTGGATTTTGAAATACTTAACATTTTTCTGTTCATTTGGAACATTAACTGCTACTTGGATCCTTGAACCTTGGCAGTGGCAGAGGTTGGTAAAGTGCTTTTTAAGTGATACAGCCACTCAGCTGGATGCTGCATGGGTAACAAATGCATCACCCCACATGACAGATTGAAACAGCTTTCTTTGTATCAACAGCCAATCCAGAGATGATTTTTACAGGATTTTACACTTCCTAATGTGTAGTGGTATTTATTGGACTAATTACATTAAAAAAAAAAAAAACCCAAACAGGCAGTCTGCCCCATACCAGTTCTCTCTCATAATATGCAGAGATAGAAATCCTTAGATCTTTATGCTGAGTATCATATGGACGCTTGCACAGGTGAAGTCCATACCTCCAAAAGCTTGTGGTATAAAAAAAAGCTGTTAAAAAAATGTTGGAAAGGAGGGATGAGGCTTTGAGCAACGTGGTCTAGTGGAAGATGTCCCTGCTGATGGCAGGGGGGTTGGAACTGGATGATCTTTAAGGTCCCTTCCAATCCAAACCATTCTATGATTCTATGATAATTTGAATATATTCAGTTCGACTCTGCACGTTAGGTAGAAAGAAAATGAGCGTTTAGGAGCTCATGGGTTCTGTTCTTTCCTTACTGTGAATTTTGGCAGATACTATTCTGAAGACTTCATTGGCACTAACAAGTTTTAAAACTGTTGCCAAATTGCAGAAAAGACATTAATCCTTGTTTCTTGTCAGGGCTAATGCTTAAAAAGAGCTTGGTTCTTTAGGGAGATGTATTGAAGGAATCCATCCTTGCAGAAAAAAAAATGAAGTTAATTTTTATTACAAAAGAAACTAACTTGACAACTTAGTCTGTCCTGGCATCTTCAGGCCAACTAGAAACTAATTACAACATAATTGTGGTTTTTTCCTGCTGCCTTCCCCACCTGTATACAATAAAATAATAGAAAAATGAATGAAATGGCCCTCACTTAAATATCTTTGCTGTTTTACAAATGATTATGATTGGGATTCTAATTGAAGTTTTTGAGCAAGTTTTTAATCTGTGCCTTTGCACAGGACTATAATGAAATATAATGAATTTATATTCAGACTTGAAAATCTATTTATGTGAACTCAGAAAGGAGGAAAAATCTTACGCTGGAATAGTTACTAAAGGGATTTTTAATTGTGATTTGAAGAATGCCCTTTGAAGACCTTTTAAAACCTGTTTTAAAATTCAGATTCTTAGAATACAGTAACAAAGGCAGTATGTAAAATGAGTCATAATGATAGTTGTACAGTAGAAGATCTTTGTCCTGCCTTAAAAGGAGATCTCTCTTTTATTATTTGAATTCCAAGCTGCTGCAGCCTGTTCTTAAGTGAGTCTCTTGCTTGATGCTTTGTAGGGAATCTTATTTGTTGCTAAACCAATGGAATATATTCAAATTATAGCAGCTTCTATAGGGCTCCCTTGTAGCCTTTTTCTATTTCTTAATGCTAAACATTGTAAGAAAGAAACATTGAAGGTGCATCAGAATTTTGGAGTACAGAGGATTTCCTCTCTGTCTCAAACCCTCCTGTTGAAAGTATTTGAATGACAGATGGGAAAGGACCCCAAAATGGTCTTCGAAAACTCACTTTAGAGTGACTTTGTGCTGTTGCCATGGTGTTGTCTTTGACCAGGAAGAGCATGGTGACCAAGACATGCTCTCAACACAAAGCAGACTTGTCCAAATGGGTAATTATCTGTTGCTGTATATTCTGTAGAGATAATGGGCCTGTCGTCATCACAAAGGATAAAGAAGGACCCATCGCAAGCGTTTTCTGTACTTGCAATCCAGAGGCTTGTTCAGGAGATGCCTCTCTTCCCAGTCTTCTCCTTTCCCTTTCATTTGGGTGACGTGATGTTCAAACATGGGAAAGCAAACTTTGGCATGATCTCCAGTACCTGAAGGGGCTCCAGGAAGGCTGGGGAGGGACTTTGGCCAAGGGCAGGGAGTGAGAGAACAAGGGGTGATGGCTTGAAAGTGGCAGAGGGGAGATGGAGCTGAGATGGAGATGAGGAAGAAATTGTTTGGTGTGAGGGTGGTGAGACAGTGTCCCAGGTTGGCCAGAGAAGCTGTGGCTGCTCCTCCCTGGAAGTGTTCGCGGCCAGGTTGGATGAGGCTTTGAGCAACGTGGTCTAGTGGAAGGTGTCCCTGCTGCTGGCAGGGGGGTTGGGACTGGGTGATCTTGAAGGTCCCTTCCAACCCAAACCAGTCTGGGATTCTGTGATCAGATTGGAATATATATTTCTTTGCATTAGGTCTGTGCATAAATCCAAGTGATTTGGACTCGCAAAGCTGTGGGAATTGACAGTTAGGGCACTAGATGGTGTTAATTTTTTTTATACCACTTATATTTGTGGTATATAGTGGTATATAGTGTCCCTGGTGATGGCAGGGGGGTTGGAACTAGATGGACTTTAAGGTCCCTTCCAACCCAAACCAGTCTGTGATATTCTATGATATTTTGTATTGCTGATTTCATACTGGCAGAATTGATTTTTGGTGGGGCTAAGACAGTGGTATTTGTGGATGGTGACACAGAGTAGATGCACTGCAGGTCTTGATAATGAATGTTCTACGAATTTCGAAGTATTTTGGGGAGCACAGTTCTCATTGCTGCTGAAACAAGTGTTCTTGTCTGGCAGATCAGTTTGCTGCAAAAGGAACGGAGTTAGATGATTTACTGATTTTATGGGTTACAGTCAGTTGTAGAAAGCTCTAGAGTAGTCGTAACACCAAGCTGGTGTGTGAAGCTGTGTTTGGGAAGCTTGTACCTTGACCAAAGTTTAATAGCATCACATGGTCTCCTAATTTTTTTCATAATGGTGCTGGGGAGGATGTCTGTTGGATAGTGTGTATGATCCTCCTAGGTTATGCTGTGGAGAAACTGAACTGATCTTTCCACATGCTTAGAAAGTTGGGTAGGTTGCATTGAATTGGTTTTACATTGATTGTTTTTTTTTTTTAATTTCTGCTTTAGACCTTTTAATTCCTGGTAATTAAATATAAGCCTTGCACACAGAACCAACAGTGTGTGTCTAATATGTTTATCTCATGAATCACACACACCTCGAAAGATCATCTCACTGCTTCAGAATAGCTTGTTCTATCAGGTTTTTAATTAGTAGTGGTTGAGGATCTGATGCAACTTTATTTTTGACCATTGAAGACTGCTCATCGCCGTTGACAGATTTACTGCTGATAACTGCTGTGGTGTCAGCAACACCATTTAACATCGCTCACTTAAACTGTGAATCCTGCAAGCTGAAAGGTAGAACAGGGGGCAGTTGGGTTGTTTGAAATGATATTTTCTATCAGTTTAAGAGATGTTGATTAATTATATTCTCTATTCTACCTTATCCCCCTTGTTTACTGAGGTTGTCTGTTAATCTGCTGGCAATCAAGATGTGTTTTGATGCCGTGGAGGTTTTGGCTTAGGATGATTGCTGGGTTCGTTTGGGGTTCCCCATTTAAGTGGAGTGTTAGTGTTGCAGTTTCCTTGATAGAAACATGAAGTGCTGGTTGATGGACTAATGCTTTCTATTTAGCTAAAATCCTAAAACTAGAAAGAATTTTGAGTTCTATCCTTTGGTATTTGAAAATGAGGCTGTTTTGGTTTCTTTTACAGTAGTCATTCTGTAAAAGCCAGACCGTTTTCTGTGCTGTAACCTTGCATACTTGCTCTTTTCTAAGACATTTTGCATTCTGGGATTTTATTAGAATTACTCGATAAAATATTTATTCCCCTGATATGAAACAGATCATCTTTGTCACAGTTTCAGGTCAGTAGTGTGAAATGGCTTTAGATGCTTATCCTTTGTTTCTTAATTCTTTTGATGTGCTTGTTGATGTGGAGAGCTCATGGAAGGGTTTGGAAGTGAAAGACACTTTAGCATAGCACTGAGTATTAAACGTGATATCTCGTGTGTAAGATACATGACGTCAGCAGGTATTTATCTCATTACTTAAATTACTTTGTTGTGCTCAAATATGTCCTCACACCATAGGCTTTAGAGACTGAAGGATCATAAATCGTGAAGTACCTCACATGCTGGAGCTACCACATGACTTTCATACATGACAGAAAGTGCTGTCATCATCTTGGAAACTTGTGTTGTAAGAAGGGAAGGGTCCCTTCTTACAACTAGAGAAAATACAAATTAGGATTTCATGGAAACACTTCTTTCCTGTGAGGGTGCCAGAGCCCTGGGACAGGCTGCCCAGAGAGTGTGTGGAGTCTCCATCTCTGGAGATGTTCAAACCCACCTGGACACTTTCCTGTGCAACCTGCTGTAGGGAACCTGCTTT
>NW_010317523.1:7377-7970 GCF_000700745.2 Antrostomus carolinensis
CTCCTGAGGTCCCTTCCAACCCCCACCAGTCTGTGATTTTGTGTGTGTGTGAGAGTGTGTAGGAACCATTTTTAACAGCAAAGGTAATAAACTATTGGAGCAAACGATGACAGGTAGCAATGAGCTCTTGTCTGTAAGAATAAGAATGTTTTTCAGAAGGAGCTGTGATGGCTGGACACAAGTTGATGGGTGTAACTGTGTGACACCAGCTACAAGATCAGGTTAATTGTCTAATGGTTCTTTCTGGCTTTAACATCTCTGAATATATAGAGGACATGATGGTAAGACTTAAAATATGGTGAGTTGATTGTATTACAGATATAAAATGTAAATGATATATTGAATTAATTTAGTTTTAATACACTCCAAGTTGTTTACAATTGCATTTAAATGAATTGTACCTGGGCTGTGTGACAGTCCCTGATAACCTCCTTGAAGTCTCAGTTTATCTATATTGAAAAAACAGGTTGTGTTGGTGTGAGGGCTCCATGAACAGACCTTAGTTAATTTGGTGGCTTGATCTGAGAGAAGGCAGAGTGTATTTCTTCACCGTTATGAAGAAATACAATCATAGAATGTTTTGGGTTGGAAGG
>NW_010317524.1:0-426 GCF_000700745.2 Antrostomus carolinensis
GTAGCTGCTGGTTTCACCTCTCAAGTGTCACCTACTCATCTGCTTTGCTTTTTTCTTTCATTTAAAACTTTGTTGTGTGCAGGGGGTCTATATATGTGCTCTAAATAACATTTTCAAAATAATTCTTTTTTTTTTTTTTCCACTCACAGGGCTTAATTGTTAACTTGGAAGCAGTTTGTAATTTTGAATTTGGGGAGTGTGTAATACAGCAGAGCAGTTGTGTTTGTTCTCCGTTGTAGACAGCCTTAGGCTGCACTTCCATGGGAGTTGTCAGTTGCTTCTCTTTGGATGGCTAATAGTGGAGATTTGGATCTGAAGGGAATCTTGAAGAGGAATGTAGGTTATGGTTGTTTTTTTAGCTTTGGTTAGATATTTTTTAAAAAAATATTCTGTTATAAGTGGCTAGGGATTTGGTCAAGGAAGGAG
>NW_010317525.1:0-262 GCF_000700745.2 Antrostomus carolinensis
GAGGGGGGTGCAGGGTGCAGGAGAGGGTGGAGAGCGGGGGTGCAGGTGCAGAGCGGGGTGCAGGGTGTAGCAGACGGTGCAGAATGGGTTGTGGGGTACGGGGTGCACGCAGGAGATGCTGCACACAAGGTGCAGAGCTCACAGTGGGGGGTGCAGGGTGGGGTGCAGGTGTAGGGCACCGAGCACGATGCTCGGGGGCAGGGCTGGGCAGGGCTGGGCAGGGCTGGGGTACACTGGGCAGCGCATGGGGCCGGGGCAGAAC
>NW_010317525.1:343-575 GCF_000700745.2 Antrostomus carolinensis
CCTCGGCCACCCCAGGGGTAGCTCAGGGCTCATGGGCTGGTCTCACCCTTGTCACCCACCCCTCCACGCAGAGCGGGGCAGCTCAGAGGGGTGACAGGGCTGTCACCGTGACCGTGTGCCCCTCATGGCCTGGCTATTTGTACCCACCTGAGCCAGGGCTGGCACCAGCACTGGAGTTGGCACGGGTGGTGGCACTGGGCTGGCTCCTTCCCATGGCTCAGCTCTGGGCTGG
>NW_010317526.1:0-16176 GCF_000700745.2 Antrostomus carolinensis
TCGAGGGAAGTGATTCTCCCCCTCTACTCCAGCCTCATAAGGCCCCACCTGGAGTCCTGTGTCCAGTTCTGGAGCCCCCAACACAAGAAAGACATAGACCTGTTAGAACAAGTCCAGAGGAGGCCACGAGGATGATCCAAGGGCTGGAGCACCTCTCCTATGAGGACAGGCTGAGAGAGTTGGGGTTGTTCAGCCTGGAGAAGAGAAGGGTCTGGGGAGACCTTCTAGCAGCCTTCTAGTACCTGAAGGGGCCTACAGGAAAGTTGGGGAGGGACTTTTTACAAGGACAGGTAGTGATAGAACAAGGGGAAATGGCTTTAAACTAGAAGAGGGTAGGTTTAGATGAGTTATTAGGAAGAAATTCTTTCCTGTGAGGGTGGTCAGACACTGGCACAGGTTGCCCAAAGAAGTTGTGGATGCCCCCTCTCTGGAAGTGTTTAAGGCCAGACTGGGTGAGGCTTTGAGCAACCTGGTCTAGTGGAAGGTGTCCCCGCTGTTGGCAGCGGGGTTGGAACTAGATGATCTTGAAGGTCCCTTCCAACCCAATCCATTCTATGATTCTGTGTGTATATCAAGTTACAAAGGGATCTGTCATTGAGTAACACTGTATTGTGTATTTTTTTTATGCTGAAGAGGAGGTTTGGGGATGGTGCTGTATGTTGTGTGAAATTTATATTGAAGGGTAAAAGTGGTAAATTACAGTCTGATGTCTTAAAGAGCTGCTTCATAGCACTAGACGCACATAGTGACCTTTAAAATGAAAGGTAAAACCAAAATAAGGTCAAACTAAAGCAACTGATGTGATTGTTTGCAAAAAGCAGACTAAGATAAGTTCTGCGAGGATTCCAGGGGAAGCTGTTCCTCTGGTTATAAGGAGGTGAGGTTAAGGATGCAGATTACTATTTTTAAAGTGAGGACATTCGGTGGGAGAGAATATTGTTTTCTACAGCTTCAAAACCATTGCTCTTGGTATCTTTTTAAGTGCTCAGCAAGTTAGAAGCACAAATTTATATTAACTTCAAACTCCTGCAGCCTGTAAGAGGATGCTGGAGTATCAGGTATATTTTGCTGTGCAAGTGAGATTATGTCTATAGAAATAGATGTATAGATATGCCTATATATTTCTGTTGATAGCATGTTGGTGCACAATATCATTTTTGTAACCAACTTTGGGGACTCAGAACTTTAATTTCTTCCTTTTGACTTAAAAGTCCATCAAACCCAGCATCTAATCATTAAATACATAAGGGCTTTAAAATAACTTTTCCCCAGGCTTTGAAAACAATATTACTACATTTATCTAGTTATTGACGATTCTGCATTACTATGTAATTGAATGGTTTCATCCCCACGAGGAGCGGTGATCAGTCACTGTGGTGGTGGTGGTTCTCCTCTGTCACTAAGAGGGTTGTGGGAAGGTTTTTTTGCCATCTGTTATTCTGATGTGCTGCTTTTTTTGCCTTGACCTGAGTGCTTTTGCCTGTAAGGGCAGTGAGGTTTAAATGCTGAGCACAGACTGATGAACGAGGCATTAAGTCAGTGAATTCTTTAATTTTTAAATTAAGTATTAACATGGTTTTGGTGATCACTGGTTTGTATTTTAAGTAAAAGAGATGGCTTATGTAAGTAGTAGGGATTTTCTTAAGTAATTCGTGGCGTTTGGTGGTTTTAGTTCTTATCTCAAATTGTGAATTTTACAGAAATAAGTTGCTGAAATTGCTTGCTCATGCAGCTATTGCACTGATGAAGAACAAGTTACTAACTTAGAGATGAAGGCTGTAAATGAATATGAATAGTGTGCAATCCTGGTTCAGAACGAGTATTTGTAAGTGTGTGTTTTAGAAGGGATTTCCTTGTGTTACAAAACAACACTAGGTTTACTTACCAAAAGGTGGCTTTGCCATTCCTGCAGCTTAGTACCTGAGTGAGCTAGCTCAGTGAAACTTGGAATAAAGTGGGCTAGGGCTTGAGGAAGGTGGAATCATGTCCTCTAGAAATGGTAATGAAATAATGTGACCTGCAACTTATTTTTTCAGTACTTCCTAAACTTCAGATATGGTGGACTTGAGTATTTCTCAGTCACAACCATAGCAGTATATAAGACCACGACCAAAGGTCCCACTGCAGGGAAAAAATTGAAATCCTTTTGCTTTAGAAGTGAATTTGAACACTGAAGTGACTCTCCTGTGTAATCTTGTTTAGGTGTTCCTGCTCCAGCAGGGGGATTGGACTAGATGATCTTTTGAGGTCCCTTCCAATCCCTGACATTCTGTGATTCTACTTTTGTGTTGTATTTGCAAGAGCATTAACTCAAAACTTCTATTTTGAGGAGATGCTTTTGAGTTCTGAGGCCATCTGTAAAAAGATTTTTCATAAGAAATCTTTCATTCATCTAAGAACTCAAGAGGATTAATTAATGCCACTTTAATTTCACATTTGTGGGAAGGGCATAAGAAGTCTGCATGGCATTAACAGAGGACCTGTTACTGCAGTGCAGCCTCCGAGAGGTGGCTACTGAATTTCTGTGGAGGTGATGTGGTCCTTATGGATAGGCAGGTACTGTCTAACCATGTTACCAACTTGTGGTACCTTAGCTTTTAGGAAGCTTTGTCTTGATTTATCCTCTCTGAGCTGATGTGCCCTTGAAGGGCATGTTGGAATTTCTGTTGGTAGAAGTAGTTGCCTGTTGTATTTGTCTTGCAAATTATGGGGTACCTTCTGACTCCAAACACATGCTTATTTGACATCGCTGTTGCTTGGAAGGATGACAGTGCCTAGGGCAGTGCTTTTTCCCCCAGATGCTGTGTTAAGCAGTCCTGCTAGTGCTGTTAAGAGGGTCTGTTTTAACATCCTAAGTGATGATCTGGGGGCTTTCCTCCTCTCTTCCTGGGGCATATTAACAGCTTTTGGGTTATACTGAACCTGTTTGTTACAGCAGGTCAGAATAGGTGGTGTAGTTTGGAGCATGTGCAGGGAAAAGTGATGCACAGGCTTCCAGGAGAAGCTGTTCCTGGAACTCTTAATGGTTGTGTAGGACTTGGTACAGTAAACACAAGTATTTCAGGTTTATCTTGGCACCCACTCGAACTGTGTCTCTTGTGTGTGAAAGGCCATTATTCGTGTTCCTTGAGGCCAGAATAAGATACAGAAGCTTATTGCTTGCAGGTGGTGCTTCACATGCAGAAGAAATATGTGCTTTCTGCTTGTACAGATACATGACTTCACATCTTACACAGCTTGGTCATAACTTTTGAATTGTGCTAACACAAATCTGAGGCTGGAGTTCGTTTTCTACCAATCCTTTTTCTAGAGCTTATTTTTATGTTACATAAATCAAATAAAAGTTCTTTTTAGCAGATTAGTTGCTACAATAAAGGAACCACAATTTACTGAAGTAATTTACTGAAGTCTTGTTGACTGCCTTTTAAATAGAACTGAAAGTGAGTAAGAATAGGAAATGGTCTTTGCCGAGCCATAAAGAGTTTGTTTTCCTTCCATCATACATACGCTTTGAACTAAGTACTGCACTTGTGATTTTACATGCAAAGAGAAGCTGCATAAAGAACCTGAGTGGTGAAACCATACCAGTTGGACCAGGGATTTTTAAACTCATGTTTCTCTGATCAACATCACTGAAATTGATTAAATTCTCTTAATTATTTCTGTAATGCTTCCTTCTGAGAATTTTAGGCCATGTGTAACTGTTACGTGTATCTAAAGATGCCTTCTTGAAAGGCCTCTTTTCATGCTTTCATGTTGTTATCACTGTGATACCCAAGTGCTAGCATAATTGGATGTGCCAGGACTTAGTGTTAAATTTGGTCCAACTGCTTATTTTTAGTAATGGAATTAAACCAGCACAAATTTAATTTCATACTGTTACATTCTAATAGTAAAATTATCCCAGTATATCAGTACGTGAGTAGTTCTCCATTGACACTAGTGCATGCTTTGTTTTCCTTCTCTTTCTTTTATTGTTATATTAAAAAATGTGGTTTTATGATATCATTTAAAAACCTATGACTGATCTGAGTAAGCATGTGTAATCTATTTGAAAGGATCTGTCTGTCTTGTACCACTTCCTCCTGTATTCCCCGACTCTCCTTGGAAAGATTCAGAGATGCAGTCTCCAACATACCTTACACTTTAACATGATGACAGAGTTGATGTGTAGTCCACTATCCACAGAGGCGTCAGGCCTGTATGAAACCAGGTACTGTAATTGTATAAATATTAAATTATATTTTTTCATAAAACTATTTAACCTGAGGAAGTGATTATTTAAATTAATTCTACTGGGAACGTGTTTTTACTAACACAGTGCGTGTTAAGTAGACACTGTAGGGCTGGAGAGGTAGGGAGTTGTGCCCTTTCTCCTCAGCTCGACTCTTGACTGCTTCTAATTCTTGCTGTTAGCCAAATGCCTCGAGTGTTGCCTTGCAAGTTTTTTCTTTTCCTTTTTAAAAGGGTAGCAATATTCTTCTGTTTTGGCTACCCATTTCCACTTGGTGGATATGACATCCTCCTCGCTCCTTCTGCTTCCCACTCCCCCAGCTGTTGTAATGTGGACTTGACAGCAAACTGAAGCTTCCTCTATCATGTTTAATACAGAAAAGATATTCTCTGTCCTAGAAACTTCATAAACAGTGCTAACAGGTCACTGTTAGTGCAAAAGCAGTATAAATCCGTTGTATAGCCTCTTGAGTGATCTTTGTTGTATATCCTCTTGTGTGCGATTCTTTGCGCTTACGTCCGTGTTGAGCTGTAGGCTTCTAATGGTGATAATAATACAGGTGAGAAATCAATAGTGATAAGGGAAGGATCAAACAAAAAAATAAGACTATTTATGTTGGGAATGTCTGGTATAACCTAAGCATATGGTTGTGTGGGTGGCTATATACTTTCTGAAGCTCCTTAGAGCTTAGAAAACTTGCCTAACTAATATTTGAGTTAATCTCTAGCTAGTAGAGCATTCAATTCCAGACGCTTGGTAATCAGAATTTTTGTAGTCTCACCCACCACTCCAAATTCATATCATTCATCTGTCTGTTTTAAATGAGTCTCTTGTGAAGTAGTTCTAAAATTACCCAATGTTTTGACCTGACAGTAACAAGAATGTGTGAGCTCCTCCTGCTGCTGTTCAGCTGGTGTATGGCTGCTTACACCATTCATCAGATATGATGCTTTTCCAGGGAAGAATGGGACACTTAAAATGCTACACTGACTCTTACTATGTGTTTGACCTTTCCATGGCAGTGACCAACAGAGTTTCAGTTCATCATTGCAGTGATGAGAGAATGACGTGTTTGTTGGGTCAGGTGTTCAGAGCCCTTCCCTGAAATTCAGCTGTTAAAATGTTGCTCCCTGAATAAACCCTGCAAGAACCAGGTTTGTTTGTCCTTAGTGGGGTTGCCCAGCCCTGCACCCTCACTCAGCTTGTCTGCTCATTGCTCTCTTGGAGTACAAATTGTTGTATGATTTCTTGCACAAGGGAATGCACCATTTAACATCAGTGAAACTTGTGGAGGGGGCGTCAGAATATAACTCAGTATTAGTAGGTGTTTTGCCAGATTGTAAATTATGTCCTTGGGATCAAATAATTTGGAAGTGCTGAGGTTTTAATTCACATAAAACTAAACCTCTGCTTTTTGGAGAAAATGGAAATAGAGGGATCTGCAAGAGCTATCACACCAGATATTAGTAGAGAAGGACAGAATTAGGGTTACTGGCAAAGGTAGTATGTGGGAGGTGATGGAAGAGAGCAGCTTTTCCTCTTTCTCTGGTTCCTCTTTGTCTGTTCCTCTTCCATTTTCTGACTGACTAATTCTTTTTCTTCTGTGTGTGAACAGATTTCACAGAATCATAGAATGGTTTGGGTTGGAAGGGACCTTAAAGATCATCCAGTTCCAACCAATTTACATCTTTGCAACTGCTGTAATAGCTAGTAAGGAGAGCTGAGTTCCCTCACCTTCTAGGCATACAATAGTACTTGGCAAATTCCAGATAATGTCTTTAGTTTTGTTTCCTCTACCTTGCAGAGCTGCTGTATAATTGAAACTTCAGCATTCTTGTCATCTCCTGTACAACCAAACCTCTCATACTTCTTAATCTCTTTACAGTTCCAATCTTTTAACTGCTAGTGGCGAATGAGGTTTTTTGTCATCTGATGATTTACATAATTTGTCAAAAGTTTAAAAAATTCTGTTCTGTGTTGTGTGTGTAATTCTGTGAATTGTGAACTAAGTTCAAAATCATTTGTTTGCTGATAGAGCTATGCAAATACTGTATGGTAGATAGTCCAGTTGCTTAGCAATAACATTAACAGTCATGAGTGTTTATAAAGCAAATATAATATGATATGGTCAACAAGGTATGTGGTGCTTTTTGTATTACTTAAGTGTCCTGATAACTGTTGGAAAACGTTTATTAGGATTACACATGAGCAAGCACCTGACATTTAAGAGCAACAACTTGAGTAAGTAAATCTGATAAATGATGTGCTTGTGTTTTTTGATCTAAAACCTCATAACTTAAAACAAGTGGTGAACATGATGATTTTCCAAACACATTAGCTTTGAACTTGGAAATGTTATTTTCGTGGCTTTGATAAATATTCTTGGAATGGTTTTGGATGTCCAGTCTGGAAGTATTAAGCGTGATAGGTTATATGATTAAAAGACTTGTCTCTGTGTGCAGAGAGAAGCCCTGAGGCACAACTGCAGGCGAGGGAACCCTGGTAACCTCATCAGAGAAATGAGTCCCCTGACCTGGCTCCTGCCAGGGCTGTCACTGGAGATCATCAGCCCTGGGGATCTGGGTGACAGACATGCCATGAGTAAATGGAAAGGCTCTGCAGGGCTGGCTTGCAGCTTGGGAAGGAGGTTAGGGTCACTGTGGGGTGCAGGGAAAAACATTTTGGGATTGTACACAGCTCAGCATGGGATAGTTAGGGGAGGGACCAAGGTTGGGGAAAGGGAGGATCAGGGTGATTTTAGGAGGAGGAGCAACCGTGGGGAAAATTAGAGGGGCAAAGGGATAAAGTGGGCTGGTTGTGTGCTAGCGGTGGCTGGACAGTGTGTTTGGCCATGGCCTGTCCTCATCAGCACAGTCTGACCTGTCTCCTCATTAAACTCTATTTTTGTTTCATTGGGTAAGGGGCTACCTGCTGTGTGTGACTGGGGGGGGTCTCGGTGCCAGCAGCTGGAGTCAGACCATGGGTGACAGGGGCTTGTATGACTGGGACGGGTGAGGGTGTGTGTGTCGGTGTTGTTGGTGTGTAATCACTAGGGACTATGAAGCAGGACGGGCCAGGGAGTAGAAGAGACTTGGGAGTGGCTGTGAAGTCCAGGGAAAACATGCATGTGTCTGCATGAGACAGCTGGAGGAACTGGAGGTCCAGGCCATCTGCTGGGGAGACTGTGGAGTATGGGATCTGCCTGAGACCCCTGTTTGTATATGTGTCTGCATGAAGTAACTGGAGGTGAGAGGCTCTGGGGACCAGGTGATGGGTGGACTAAGAGTCCAAGGCCAGATCTTAGGGGGATCTGTAGTGAGCGTGTCTTCATGTTTGTGGGGGAGTCCGAGTACCAGCAACTGGAGCGGGGCCATGGGGGCTTGTGTGCTGGCAGCTGGGGAGACCCAGGATCTGGGGGACAGCTGCTGGGGAGACTGAGAGCGAGCCCAAGGCCAGGGTCCATATCCTCTGTGTGTGTGCGCGCGCACCTCTTCTCCTAATGGACTCTCACCCTGATCAGAGGGGAGCAGGAGGAGGCCGTTGGTGCTGCTGAGTTTGTGTTGACCTGGGGCCAACATGTGCTGTGCAGGCGTTCTCGTGTTTGTGCCTGTGAGGACCATGTGCTGGGCCTTGGGGCAGGGAGCCGGGGCTGCCTGTGCTCTGTTAGGCTGCTGCATTGGGCAGCTACTCATACAGGGATGTGGGTCTGAGAAGAGATGCTCAGCTTCTGAAAAATCTCTCCTTATTTAAGCTCAGACTGAACAGCTGAGTTCATAATGTGTTTGACAGCATTGTTCCCCTGCTAGACCTCTAAGTCTGTCTTTTCAGACTGTTAAGATTTCATTAAATCTTTTTGGTAGCATATTGTCATTTATTTATTACTGTTACACTTTGTTTTTAGACTACTAAAAGGGCAAAATTCAGGCTCCTAAATCTTGACCTTGAAGCCTTCTCTCCACATGCATCCCCTAAAGAAAAATCCGGACCAGTAGCATGTAATTAAGTGTCTTCAGTTTCTGGGATAATCCTCTCTTTTGATCTAGTGGTGGTAGTAAATCATATTAAATCTGTAATAAGTTTCTCTGTAATGACATAAAAAACTTAATCAGAACAAAAGCCATCATTCATAAAACCTTTTAGATACTTAAACTGTTCTTTAGTAATATTGTCTAATCTTAGGTAAGTTGATAGCTTTTAAAACATATTTAGCTTTGGTGAATTCTTTCAGCCAGCTATTTGGCTGGAGGAAATAACCACCAGACCAAAAAAAACCCAAAAAAAACCAACCAAGAAAAGTGGAAAGCTGCTTGCAGTAAGCATGTGAGTAAATGTTTGATGCTGTTGTGCTCTATGAAGCCTCAGATACTTTTCAAAAACGTCACAGGCACTGTATAAATAGGTTTCTGTTGTATTCAGCCATATTCTTGCACCCACTACAGATACACTTGTCACCTTTTTTTAAAAGGTCAGACCTCTGGAGAAGCTCACATTGTACACTCAGTGTCATTCTAAGGTCTCATGTATTTTAAAGCAAGTGATGTTGGGGAAAAACGGGGAATGGTTTGCTTCATGTGTAGGTACTTGTGAAAAAACTGAATGGCTTGTGCTATTTGAGGAATGGTATGCAGCCTAGTAGCTGATGTAATACACTAGAAAAGGGAGTTAAAGGTCTCTGATATCTTGTTGTGTGATGTGGAATAAATAAGTCGATGCAATATATAAAAGTTGAGGAGGTTACTGAATCTGGAAAGAAGTGGTTTCAGTTAAAATCTGTAGGATGGAGAGCTGTGTTTGCCTGCCTCGTGAAGATGGAAGGATGAGTCCTCTGCTGAATTTGAAAATTAAAAAAAATTAGATTGAGTTTTTGAAACTGGAAGAGAGCTGCCTTATCTTTAAGAAAAGAAACAAACATATATTAATTTCAGCAGAGGAGTCTTTTGGAAAGAATGTGTTATGCAAACCAAGTTTCCAAGGAGTCTGTAGACAAAACAGACTTTAAGGCTTGATATGCAAAATGACTTGTGTTCCAGTGCAGTTATTGGGGTGTGTATGTATTATCAATAAACTAGTGTAAAGGATTAGATGAATCTTTGAAAAAAATATTTTTGTGAGCATTTAGAAAGATTGACAGTCAGTCTTGTGTGATGCTTATGTATTGGAAACAAGATTTTGTAGTTCAGATGACCCGTAAAGTTCTGGATCTGGCCTTTGATTATGGGTCAGATCTTTGAGGGCTGTGGGAAGGTCTCAATTCTGGACAGTAATGAACTTTTGAAATAATTCTGGAACCTGAATTTGGGTTTTGTTTGTTTGCTGAGGATCTTAGTAGGCACGTGTCCTTTCAGTCTTTGTATATTCTTCTGCTATGGATACACAGCAATTTTTATTTTTGTATTGTTTCCTGGCTTGCTTAGCAGGTGACTTGCTGAGATGACTCCTGCTCATTGGCAATTAAACACTGTGGCTCCATTCTTGGATTAAATCTTTGATTCAGAAGTCATTAGCTTTGTCCTCTTTGACCACCAAGTACTGCAATAAATGTTTTCCAGTTTATATTGTCAGCTTCTACAAGATACAACTTGACTTATAAAGCATGTTAGTATTTAATCATAATAAAAAAAAAGATAGGTCCCTTACCTGAATACTTAGATAAGGACTTTTTTTGTTGTTTATGTGGTGTCTGCTTACTGATTACTCACTTCAAAATGCAAAACATCAGAGTATGGGAACAATTGTCTGCAGTGGTTCTCGATTCAGTTTCATGATAATATTTTCCCTTTTACTTGTTAACATGCTTGCATGCCTATTCCTGCCTTCACTTATCTTATAAAAGCTATCGGTCCTTTCCTATTCTTGCTTGCCAAAAAGTCTTAAGCTAAATTAGTTGATGAAGATGTTTCTATTCTGCTGGTGCTGAGTCAGAAGTCTTTATTTAAAGATGATGAATTTAGTAATCATCATATCATGTTTAAATCATCAGGAATGCTAATTATAGATAGGCTAACCTATATTTCTGAAATACTTAATGACCTGAAGCCCAAATCCTTCTTGCTTAAGTTTAATAAATGCATTGGTTTCAGTTGGAAATGGGTAACACTATAATTCACAAAAGACAAAAGTAGTAATTATCTAGACAAAAACATGAAACTTGCATCCTGTGATGTGGCGGGAGAGAAGCTGAATGAGATTATAACTTTTTTCTGTGCTCCTTAGGGGAAGAAAAGAATGAAGATCTTTGAGATTCTTTATGCTGTGTATATATAATGTTGACTGTTCTGTGTTTATGATGCTTTCCTGTGTTTTGACATATGATGAGTATTTATAGCTCTGCCTTTCTGACTCTGCTTTTTTCTTAATTCTGATGTTTTCTGTTGGCATTTTTATCAGCTAATACTTGAGGATCGTACTGTTGATTACTAGAGTGTTTGAGAGTCAATTTGAGGAAGAAAAGAAGTCTTCCATTTGGCTTAACAACTTATTCAACACTTTATTTCCAGTAACTATTTATAGTGGTAGGTACCTATCACTAGCTGGAATAACTTTCCATTTAAAGCTAATTTTGAGATGCAGCTATTTTAGAGAAGAACGCAAAGTCTTCAATTTCTTTTGTGTGCAGACAGGGAGACAGTTATTAAGGTAGAGCTTGAGTCTAAAATTGTGATCATTTAGGTTTTGGCCATTACATGTGATGAGGAAATATCCAGATTGTTGTGTCTGCCCTTTGTTAATCTGGAAGTTCCATTTTCTTAATGATTGTGAAATGTAATGACAGTGTAATGGTTTTACATTCTGATGCGAAGCAGCACTGTTTTACTGAAAATAGAATCCTCTTGTATTTTCAGAGACCAAAACGCCGTTGTTTCTGGTTTTACGTTTAAAATGAGTGGAGACCTGGGTACATCCGACTAAGAATCTGTGAAAAAAAGGGAAGAAAATGAAAGAATTTTAATGTCTGACTAGTTTAGCTGAAGAATCTGTCTTGTTGTGCATGATCTGCTGTCAGAAACTGATCACCAGTTCTAGGAAAAAAGTCCTATTTAATTACAGTCAGTTGAAAAATGATTCAGTACAGCTTTCTAATATGGAAGTATTTAAACTTTATAGACCCTTACATGTTATGCTAACTAGTGCTAGATAAAATGAATGCAGAGCAGGCAGATAAATTATTCAAGTTACTGTTAGTGTGTCTTTATTCAGGGTGTTTATGGATGTTGTTACGTCAAGTTTTAAGTAGCAATAATGAGTCTGATGGGCTCTACTGGTACATACAAGGCCTTAAATACACCTTATTTTTGAAAGTAGAATGTGAAGTAAAAAAGTGTTTCACTGTAAACAAAGTGGATGTGTTCTATGGGCTGAGAGAATTCTTTTATTACTACCATGACTTTAAGTTACTTTTCTGGTAACTATAGGGTTATGCTGGCTTCAGGAGAAATTGTGTAGATGACATGTGAGATCAAATAATGCTAAATTTGCAAAATTGATATTTCCCACAAATGCTATGGGAAATTCTGTGCTGTTAATGAAGGTAGATTGAATATACCACTCTTGCTGATGAAAGACAGGCTTACTCAGTCGCCATGAATGATGTTACATGTGTTGCTGCTCCTCTCCTTTCCCTGCTAACCTACACCTCCAAGTTTAATTTTCATATGGATGCATATAAAGGTAAGACCGTCATAAGAGGTTTCAAACTTCTGAGAACTTTGGGAAAGAAATGATTGTGAATGGTGACTCCCCTGAAAAGAATGGGTTTGTCAGACATTTTCTTTAAAACCTTCCCAGGATTCAAGAAGCAAATATACACACATTTCCTGATACCAAGTGTGATCATTCTCTTTTAATGCTGGGAAAAATACAGAATTTTTATCTTGATAATGGGAAAAACCCAGCTCCCAGCACCTATTATCTAATTCTCTTCAGTGAGTTCCTGTTGTGTCAAATTACCCGTGTTGTTTTTTGGGTTTTTTGTTTTGTTTTGTTTTTAACTGTGACCTGAATCTCTCAAAACTTTGTGACAGCAGGGGATTGTCACCTCATTAAACTTTTGTATGGCTTTGGAGCTGGGGACAGTCAGTGTTTGAGAACAAATGAGTCTGAGCATCAGAAGAATGTTTTGTGCCTGTGTGGAGTCGCAGTTCCTAACTGCCAAGTTTAGGCAACTGCTTATCTTTGGGCTATTCTTAACCTCGGCAAACACGTATTGCAAACATTTCTAGCATGTCTCTAACATTGCTGTTACAGCTCAGTCTGGAATACAATTTATAGCATTAAAAAAAGGGAAAATTCCGTCATAACACTGTGACCATCAAGTTACTGGAACAGTAGAAACATCAACCTTTAACTCGTAGAAGCTTTAGAACGATGTTCAGTTGAGTGTGTGGTTATTATGGGTAGTCAGTGCAGGCAAGAGCACTTTGGATTCAAGAAGCAGCAGGCTCTTAATAGACTTCAAAAATACTTAAAATTGTAGTTTTGTAACAGACATTTTGAGAATAATGTTAAATGGGATCATACAAGCTTAAGATATGTCTCCATTTCATTTATATAGTCTTAACACTTCACGTACTATTTCTTTGGGTTTTTTCTCTGAACTACAGACATGGGCAATGTTCTTTTTTGCACCTCTTAAATTCATTTCTCCATCTCTTAATTTCAGTGTTTCTGTTCTCCTTTGCTGTTTTATTTTGCTTTTGAGTTCCAGAAGTGACTGTAGAGACAGTACCCACAGAGTTATTAATTAAATATGTACCTCTGCACTTTAGCGAGCTGTTACTGGTGGTTTCATTCAGGAAGCCTTCATCTGCACATTTGGACTGGAACAGCGGTTCATCAAGTGACACGTTAGGAAGGATATAGCCCCAAGATACGGAGATGTTGGACTTTGTACAGGTTGTCATTTCAGTGTTCCAGAACAGCACCAAAGCTATAATGCATATCCATAGGCAGGTTTTTAACGTAAAAATTAAGACCAAATGTCCTATGGCACCAAAGTATTCTAATTTTTGCCTGCCTTTTTTTGTATTATCTATAGCTGCCTATTAAACAGACCTGGCATTTTTTAAAATGGATTCTACTTAAATCTTCAATCTTCAGAGCATTAATGTTTTGGATCAGTCTCTTGGGGTTGGTTTTTAGATAGGATCTCTCCTGCCAGTTTGAGTGCAGCCTTCTTTCAATGCTGTCTGCACCCTGGATCATGACATCATACCTAATTACAACATAATTGTTTGTGACCGTTGTTTTTAAATACGTAATTGGATCTTATTAGCATGATCTGATGGTACAGTTACACTGCCTTGACTTCTTGAGGTTTCTGGGTAGTTCAGAGCTAGAACCTAGCTGTACTTAGATTTGCAAGGCATGTGACGGGGTTTCAGCTGGGACACCACTGCCTTCTGTGTGACTGATGTATCAGTGCTTGTTTCACTTTCGCTTTGATATTCCCCCTTTGCAGTTCAGATTTAATTTGGGCACTTCTGAAAAGGTTTCATGTACAGAGTTTCTTGCTCAGCTGCTGCCTTGTTTACCCTCACCAGTGGAAGACTGAGGGAATGCAACTTTGCTGTGTAAAAACATCCAGGAGGGAGAAGAGTGAGTTACTTCTTATTTTTCAGACTAGTATGATCTCTTAGCTTAAACTGTTGCAAGAAAATGTGTACGATGCACTAAAGGCTACTGCTGTTGGAGAGCTGAGATTCTGGTTTGGCCTCCAGCCTGGAGTGCAGAAGCCAAATAGCTGAAGTAATTTTTAAAATATAGCTTAATATGAGGAGTTGCCTGCTGTACTTTTGTAACTGTACTTTTGATGAGCCATACAGTTTCTCCTGGTTCTCATATCCTGGAACTGTAATATTTTGGGAACTGATTGCTAGTTCTTCCGATGCTCTGTTCTTTTCCTTTCTGCTGTTTCAGAAAATAACTTGTGCTGTTTTAGTTGGGGGTGGGGGATCACAAACACGTGGCCTTTGCTGATCTGAATTGCAAGGTCTGTATGAAGTCTGCACCATTTTTCTTTACTGCTCTTTAGCATTCCTACAGCTGTGTTACTCAGTCGATGCCTTCCAACTTGTGGTCTGTCAGGGTAGTAGTGCTCATGACCTTTGAGCTCTGTCTATTCTTCTTCAATTGCTTCAGAAGGCAACCTGACATAATTTTGAAGTTAGTCCTCACTTGAGCAGGAGTTTGGTCTAGATGAACTCCAAAGAACCCTTTCAGTCTAAGTTTTTCTATTACTCAGTGGTTTGTAGCACCCACTAAGTGGTTTCCAAGGCTTCCATTTTAGCTACTTTTCTTGATTGCTTTTTTCTTTTTATTTGACCTGCTGTGTCATTACTTGCTCTCATACCTTGAAGGTATAAACTTAAATTCTCTTAAGCTGTAGAACCTATAGCAAAAGACATTTGGTCAATAAAAGGTATCTGCCCTTCGGTGTTACTCTTTCTGTGTATCTTGGTCAAGGTCCATTTTCAGAGATTTTTCTCGTAATTTCATATGAAGTAGACAGTACTAAGAACCCAGCTACTTGAGAAAGTAACCAAGCCAATTCACTAAAATAATTGGATAAAATATTGTTTTGATAATTAAAAATGTAAACACAGTTTTGATCAGATAACTCGTGGAGTCTACGTGCAGTATTGAAACTGCAGTAGTAGACAAAACTCTAGCTTGGCACAGTAACAAAAGATTCAGACTCTTGTGTCTAATCGTGTTATGAAAGTTGATTCATTACTAAATTTCAAAGAGTAGACTGCATAAAATGTCTGGTTTTCACTGAGTTCACAATCTTGCAGGCACATCTTTTTCTGCAAAATACTGTGGTCCAGTGCATGTGTAGGTAAATCAGCGGGGGGTGGGGAAGGTGAGGTGAAAGAGTGCAAAAAAAGTCAAGGCTTAATCCCTTTTTTGTGATCCCCCTCTGCTGTGTCTCCAGTTGTTTGCATTTTTGAGCCTATTGATCTTTAGAATTGAGTTGGAGTGATTAAGTTTGAGGTGATCCTACATCTTTTTTTGATGATGATGTCTTTCCTTACAAGCTTTCACAGTGCTGGGCTAAGTAAACTAACAATAGTTTCCATTAATGCTTGACCTGGCAATGTGTATGTTCTGCCTTTTCAGAGGGAAGGCCAGCTTCACTAACAAAACAGTGCTGACATCAGTTTTAGACTAGTGATGCTTTTGGCAGTTGAAGAACAAGTCTTTGCCATGTTGGCTGATGCTCTGTTAAAACAAACAAACAGAAAAAAACGAGAGGAAAAAACCAAGAAACAATACCTTTGAGTGTTTGGGTGTCCTTAAAAAGGAAAAACACTGAATTTCATATTCACCAGCACTGAAAATGATTGCATGGTAGAGCACTCTATATTTTTTTCTTTTAAGCTTCCTATTTAGTGTAAAGAAACAGTTCAAAAAAATTCATAAAATGTTTTTTAAAAGTATATTCTAGCACTGCAAAGTCTGTGTGTTCTGACATACCGACCTCAGTTGTGTGCCTGTGTCACACACATGCACTCGTGTGTATTTTTTTTAAGCTAGGTTCAGCAACTTTGTTTTTAACTCGTAGTTTCCCTGGGAATAGCAACAGAATTTGAGTGCACAACGTCTTGCTTCTTTAGTATTTGCTTGAAGGTAACTGCCAGCGAGCAAAATCAGATTGGGTTGGGGGATGGAGTGCAATGACTCTTTGGCATCTTTGGTTAAAAACAACTCTCTGGAATTCCCCCCCCCCATCATATGCTGAGAGGCTGGCACAAAGGAAAAGGGTCATTTCTCTGTAAAGCTGCAGTGCCATGAGCATGTGGTTGCTGTGGGTAAGCTAATGACCTCCTCGCAATGGAAAGCAGTAAATTTAGGGGAGTTTTCAGGAAGACACCAGAGGGAATCTAGTAATCCAATTAATGTAAGGATTACTTTAATCTGACAAGACACATTGGCTTTACAGT
>NW_010317526.1:16223-16985 GCF_000700745.2 Antrostomus carolinensis
GGAAAGGAGAAGGATTTTTAAATATATCGTTAATTTGATGTTTTGAAAGTGTGTGGGAGGGAAGGTCTCTCCTATGTATTATGCCTCCATAAATTGAAATGCTGTGTTTTTTCCCTTTCTAATCAAGTGTGGATGTTCTGGTGTGACACCAGCAACTTGCTACCTGGCTTTGTTGCTGGTGAGAGGACTGAGGGAGAGGAGGGTGTGTTTGGTTTGGGGTTTGTTTGTTGTTTGGTTTTTGGGGTATTTTTTTTTTGTGGTGTACTGCAGCCTGTCTGTTGTGCCCGTTGGAGGTTAACTCTCCCAAGAAAAACATGGTGTGCTTCGATTCTGATCCCTGTCTTTTTCTGTCCCCATTCACAAACAGGCTCCAGTAGTCAAAGCTGCACTGACTTCCTGTACCTGGAGCACGGGGGAGATTTATCTGGGCTTCCCCTGCACACACACAGCCTTAAATATTTACTCAGAGGAAAAACCAACAGAGGTTTTGGCCCTGAGCTCTTTTTTAACGCTGAAGGTGCAGTGAGTGACTTGTGTGGATGGATGTCCTGGGGAAGGGGCTGGCTGGGGGGCTTGGTATTGCAGCCTGGAGGCACCCCCTTGCTCCAGGCATCCAGGAGAGGAGACCCTGATGGGAAATGGGTCCAGGGCAAAGATGAACTTCATCAGGTTTTCTCCAGGACTCTGTCCCCATGAAGTTTCCCCTCCGTGTGCTCTTCGTGCCTTGGCTCCTTAGTACAGAACGTGCTTGAGAGAGTCCAG
>NW_010317527.1:0-803 GCF_000700745.2 Antrostomus carolinensis
GCAGGGCTGCAAGGGCAGGGTGCGACCCGGCCGCCAGCGTCCCCGCGGAGACCGTGAAGCCGCGGAGCCGTCCCCGAGCCCCCGGGGCAGCCGCCGTGCCCTGTTCCGCTGCCCTCCCACGACTCTCCCAGGCTCCAGGGGCGGCAGAGCCCATTTCCCCTCCCGGACCCTCTCTCCCACCCGCTCCTGCTTCCCCGTGGGTTTTAGCCGCAATTGCCCCTTTCCAAGTGAAAACCTAGGGCGGGAGAAACAATGCACAAACGAAGCAGAGCTGCCAGCCAGGGGAAGAAACTATCTAGGCAGAAAGTTCCGCTGCCCAACAATATTTCTGTCTCTGCCCGCACAATGTTATCGTGTCCTGTGCCTTTGTCACGCCTATACGGCAAATATTATATTAATGGCTTTGTTCAAATAGACAGTTGAAAAAAGGACTGGGGTATGAAAATCACCGCGAAATAGTTTAGGAATTAAATGGAGCAGACCTAGGAAGGTCCCCAGTCCCCACGGAGGCGCATCCGCCGGGAAGGGGAGGGGAGCGCTTCCCCACGCTGCGGACTCCCGCAAAGATCGTGCCGGGAGCGAGGGGGACAAAATCAGATCGTTTTCTTTATGTTGAATTAATTTGGAGGAAGGAAAAAAAAATAATCCAAACTTTCAAACTATCATTTTTTTTTCCCCTGCCTCCTATACTTGAGGAATGACAAAAACAGCAGCAAAACGAAACTTTTCCCGTAAAAGCCTAAACCTCTTCCCGGCTTACCCGGGCGGTGTAGGCCAGGGCTGCGCTGTGCACGGGGTGGGTG
>NW_010317527.1:869-1076 GCF_000700745.2 Antrostomus carolinensis
GCCGTTCCTCCCGCGGGTGCGTGGAGCACGCCCGGACAGCGAGAGGGGCACAGCGCTGTGCTGGGCACCTGCACAACGCTCGTAGCCAGACCCCGGTACATTTGCAGGGTATATATTGCAAACTAGGTATTTTTAATGGAAACTCTTGGGATTTAGGTGGCCGTGGATTCTGTGGAGCTTTGCGTTGTTATTGTCGTGGAAAGGCGC
>NW_010317528.1:0-866 GCF_000700745.2 Antrostomus carolinensis
TGTCCACGATGATGGGGCTGTCCACATAGTTTTTGACCCAGTTGGGGCCACCCTCCATGTCCAGGGCCAGGTTCCAGTCAGTCCAGCCGGCGACAAAGTGGTTGAGGACCTGGGCAGGCAGAGGGGGCTGAGAGGGGCTGAGGTGAGCCCCCAGCCCCGGGGTGGGCAGTACTGGGGAGGCCGTACCGACAGGATGCTGTGGCTGTACCGGTCCCCTCGTTCCCAGCAGCCCAGGGACACGGAGAAGTGGAAGGTGAGGAAGCCGCTGCAGGCCTCCGTGTAGAGGAGAAAATGGTTGGGGAAGAGTTTGTGGGTGGCTTCCAGGCTGCAGCTGGCTGGGACGATGCTGTTCAGGTACCAGTGAACCCCCACACCAGCAACATAGTGGGCAGCGGTGGCATTGTCCAAGACCTGGGGGGAAGCAGAGGAGACACCTCACACTGGGGCCACCAACAACCTGCACCCCGTGGGGATAGACAGATGGACACCACGTCCACAAACAGCTCTTCAGCATCATGGAGAGTAAGCCGAATCAGCCAATGCTCTGCCTGGAGAAGTGCCATGCCGTGGGAATCCAGGACACGGATGCCACCTCCTGTCCCTGCTTCAGCCAGGCACACGTGGAGGTGGTTGCTACCAAATTATCCGGCTCCAGCTCCCTCTCCGGCAGACCCAGCTTGCCTCCTGCTCTGTCATGGACTGGGAGTGGCTGCTGGATTAATTTTCAGATAAAACCCAAGATCTGGGTAGGACACAGAGGGGAGAGAGATGGGGAAGCCAGGCAGGGCATCAGGCTTTGCTCGTCACCGTTTTGGCCCAGTGTGGGAGGTGGATGCGCTGGTCATCCATGATGATGATCTGGGTGC
>NW_010317530.1:0-1511 GCF_000700745.2 Antrostomus carolinensis
AGTGAGGGGCTGGGGGGCAGCAGCATTTTTAAATAGCTGGCACAGTCTAATAAAGAGCTTTCTGCCTTTCAGCCATAAATGAATAGTTTATAAAAACAAAACAAAACAGATTCTGAAAGATTCTCTCTCTGTGCCTACTGCATGAAGAAACATTTCCACACAAGGTGGCACCTGTCTCCTTCCCTTCCAGCCTCGCTTGGGAGAACCTAAAAGGCACCTGAAAATATTCTCTGAACATTAACTCTGGCAAATAGGATGTATAATTTGTCATTAACTCACTCATTAGCGATGGTTTCTTTCCTAGGCGCTGACAATCAAGACCAGAAGCAGATCTCGCTGTGACCAGCACTGGTGTTCAGCAGCGAGGAGCCGGTGGGGCAGATAAGACCAACAAAAGCCGAATTGGCTCCCAAGTGCCCAGGCTCTGGCTTTCCCTCAGAGCCTCCCAGGCAGCAGGAGGGTCCCGGTGGCCAAAGGGGAGCCCTGTTTGCCCACCCCCAGCTGCCCGAGCTGGTCTGGGAACCCCCGGCCCCAACACAGGCACGTCACGTGCTGCTGCAGATGGCAAAGGGGTTTATGTGCTCCCAGCAGATCTGCCCTGCGCTTCATCTGATGGAGCTTAATGGTTTGTGCCCATAATTTTAATTCACAATTAAGGTATTTTAGAATATTTTTTCATACCCAGTGCAGACCTGTGATCGCTCTGCTGACATATGATGTGCTTTTGCATTCAAATGCAGGATGCTGAGGAGGCCTGCCTTCCCCTGCAGGCTTTTTCTTTTGATCCTGACCTTTCCACACAAAGAAAATGCAAAATATTATTACATATTAGAAATACAGTATAGCTAGAAATGGTCTCTTACATCCTGGCTGAGGTACCTGGGCTGTGCTGGGCGAGGTGTTCACCGGTGGCATGGCCCTAGTCTGACAGCCCAATGTGCCCAGCCTTGTCCCCAGGTCCATCCCAGAGCTGTCCCGGAGCTGGTCCCATGGCTGGTAAACTCAGGGAGTTAATTTTCTGCAGGATCTGTCTAGATTAGCAGACTAGAGAACAGCAGAGTTATGAAGGGATTGCAGAGACAGCGCCTCTGTCTTGTTGTTGGTAAGAAACTAAGGATGCTGGATTAGGTGGCTGTGGCCAGGGGCCTCCATGTACAGACACAAGCTTCCCATTCCTCAGACTCCTCTCTAAATGCAGCAGAGACATCACTGAAGGCTGGGAGAGCATCCCTGGAGCTACCTCAGCACCAGCTTGGACCCAGCCTTGGGCAGAGCCACCCTGGGCAGCGTGGGGGAAAGAATGCGACACTCTGGGCCAGGGGCAGCATGGGCAGGGCACTGCCACCTGCACCTACAGCCCCGGCCACCCAAAACCCTGTGCACCCCCAGCCCCAGGCACCCCCAGCCCCAGGCACCCACAGCCTTGGTCACCCAAAACCCCGCACAGCCCCAGTCCCAGGCACCCCCAGCCTTGGGCACCCACAGCCCCCGGCACCCACAGCCCCAGGGAC
>NW_010317530.1:1570-6085 GCF_000700745.2 Antrostomus carolinensis
CCGTGGGCCCCCACCCCCCTGGGCCCCCACCGCCCGGGGCACCCACAGCCCTGGGCACCCACCACCCTGGGCACCCACAGCCCCGGGCACCCACAGCCCTGGTCATCCAAAACTCTAGACACCCACAGCCCTGGGCACCCAAAACCCCGTGCACCCCCAGCCCTGGACACCCACAGCCCCGGGCATCCACAGCTCTGGTGACCCAAACCCCTGGGCACCCACAGCCCTGGGCACCCCCAGCCCCCCAGCCGCGCGGAGCCTCGGGCGCCGCAGAGCAGATCAGCCGTTAGCGTCGTTGCTCCCGTTGCTGGTACAAGCGCCGTTCTGGCGGCAGCACCGGTTCCTGTCTATCCAGCACTAAGTGGCAGTTAAAGTTTCAGTATTTCTCCTGAAAGCAGAGCTGGGCTGGGGTAGGGGTCAGCTTTTTACTGTACGAAAGCACCATTTCAACTTTTTAAAAATGGCTTTTTCTAATAGAAAAGGAAAAATATTTCAAAATAATGAAGTTCCTTTGTGGCCATCTAGACATCATGTTCTGAAAATGTCAGCTTGGGATGACGTGAATGAATCGGGTTTTGTTTGGGTGTTTTGCTGATGTGGAAATTCATCAACATGGACTGTCTGCCCTGAAATGTATTTGCTTTTGATGGATTGGCCTTTGACAATGCGAAAATGGTCTGTGTGAAAACTGCCAACAGGCCCAGCCAAGAGGCTGCTCTCGAGCCCCCTTTTCCCTTCTTGACGCAGCCGCTGTTGGCTGCAGCCTTTAGACGATGGACCTCACCCCCTGCCACTGCCACTTCACCAGCTCCTGCCTTGCCCTGGGTCAGCCCCAAACACCTCTGCACGGAGGATGCATCGGAGCCAGTTGGTTTAGAAGTTAATGATTAACTCTGGCGGCGATGTCGGCTGCACACTGCTCTGAGGTACCGCAAACAGAAAACCTGGTTTCTGTGGTGCTGGTAGATTGGGTGTGTTTTGTCCCAGTGCTCTGACTGGTTCAGTTTGGTTGGTTCATAACTTACCTGTGGTCGGGGGTCAGCTCCTGGACCTTCAGGGACGGCAGACGGGAGCCCGAGTTCACAGAATCACAGAATTGTTCTGGTTGGAAAAGACCTTTAGGATCACCAAGTCCAACCATGAACCCAACACTGACAAGTCCCCTATGACTAACCCATGTCCCTCAGCACTGTGTCTACACGACTCTTCAATCCCTCCAGGGATGGGGACTCCACCACTGCCCTGGGCAACCCCTTCCAATGCCTCAGAACCCTTGCAGCAAAGAAATTCTTCCTCACATCCCATCTCAACTGCCCTGGCCACAACTGGAGCCCATTTCCTCTTGTCCTGTCCCTTGTTCCTTGGTTGAACAGACCCACCCCCACCTCTCTCCACCCTCCTCCAAGGGACTTGCACAGAGTCACAAGGTCTACCCTCAGCCTCCTTCTCTCCAGGCTCAACACCCCCAGTTCCCTCAGCCACAAGGGAACTCAGCACACTTGTGCTCCAGACCCTTCCCCAGCTCCGTTGCCCTTCTCTGGACACGCACTGGGGCAGGGGACAAGCAGCACGACGAGCGCCCAGTGCTCTCCCCTGCTCACATTCTGACTTCTCAGGGCTGGCATTGCTTTTGATTCACCGTTTCAGCACACAAAGCTGTGAAAGGTCCATTCCAGATCCCATGGACACTGTCAGGGTGTTCCTGCGTGGGAATAGCACCTCCTTCAGCTGAATCAGTTCAGATTTAAACCCGTGTCAGTGAGGGCTGGTTCTGGGTCTAAATTCCTGCCTCATGAAATTCAATCACCGTTCAATGTCCCATTTCAAAATCATCAAAAAAAAGTCACACCAATACTTACCAACCCTGCTCCTGCCATAAAGTGAATTTTCATGTTCCTGAGTCGCAGGAAATAGAATTCTTGGGCTGCAAATGGATTTGAATATAGCATGAAGAAATTCACAGGAGTGCTCTTTCTGCAGCTAAAACTGTCTGGTTTTCCTGGCCGCTGGAGCTGCTGATGCGTATTTAACTGACGTGCATTTGCAGAACAGCTGGACTGATGCCATTACACTGAACTGCTGAAATATTTGAACATTCAAATATACATACAGCTTAGCTTGTCCAAAACGGCAGGCGAGGTCCGACCTCGTGCGATAGCCCCGGTTCAGGTGGCAGCTGCCCCAGGTGACCTCCTCAGTCCCTTCCAGCCTGGCCATCCGATGGCTCAGCATTCTCCAGAAACCATCCCTTAGAATCATAGAATCATGGAATGGTTTGGGTGGGAAAGGACCACCATCTCCAAACCTCCTCCCTCCCACAGCCGCTGTCCGGATGGGCTGGCGGGAAGCGTCCCCTGGGCGAGGAGGTTCCCTGTGCTGAGCTGCCCGTTCTCTGCGGGCAGTGCCGTGCAATGGCCTCTAACCCCCGTCGTTACCAGCCGTCGCTATCGCTCGTGGAATCCCGCAGCCCAGTGACGCTGGACGCTGCCACAGCCACCCCACACACCAGCCTGCCGGGACTGGGGCAGCACAGGCTGGTCGCCCAGTTTGGGTAATGCCGTGCTGGGGCTCCAGGAGCAGGACTGGCAGCCGCAAAGGGAGCCAAGGCCCAAACCCAGCCACGTATTGACTCAGCCATGAGGTTTTTTCTGGTTTTGTTGTTGTTTTCTTCTAAAGCCTCTGAAGGCTCTGGTTTACCCGACCTCACGCATCACAGGCAGCCTGAGAAAGAGTCAAAGTCACAGAGCTCTCAGCTGCGTGATCAGGAAAATATATGACCTTCTCTTTTTCTGATTTATACAGAGCAAGTTATTAACCCACTTCTCTCTGCCCTGGCTTCACGTGCCATTTATTCCGTTTTCTAATGAATTTCTAGTGTGGATGGCTAAGTACCTCATCTGTTTAAAATGCTCAGTTTTATAAAAATAGACTTTTTTGAGCACTTCTATTCCCCTCTGTTTGGCACAGGAACAGAGGAACATTGAGGTTTTCGTATCTTAAGCTAGAAAAGAAAAAAATAAATAAAATTGGGAGGTAATTTTTGTGGCTGACTGTCAGGGTGATGAACTGATCAACTCACTCCTACCTGAACTGAAGACCAGCTGAGCATCACTCAACAGGGACTGTAACCTGACTGCTCCATAATACACGCTTAGCCAATCTGGAAGAGTTTTATCACAGAATCACAGAATGGTAGGGGTTATGATAAGGTTTTATGATAAACTGTGATCCTTCTGAGATATTTATATGCTTTATTGTACACTTCTCACCTGCATCCACTAAGTGCTTGGCACAAACACTTAAAAAAGCGAAATGGCACAAGCCGAAAGCATGCTTTGAGAGTTATCACACTTCTGGAGTGACTAAAGCCACTTGACCTTCAGTCCCACAGCACCAGAGATGCCCTAAGTCCAGAAATCCCTTGTCTTAGTGTGCAGATGAGGCATGAAGAGTGTCTCTGATCTGCAGCCCTCAGAGATGCTGCGTTTGGATAAGGAAAGGATCATTTGGGTCATCTGGCCCATTTACTTCCATCTGTGGGCAATTTGGGTTTACGCAGAAGAGTCACAGTAATGAAAAGTCTTTCTGAGCCTTGTTGGCAGGGCTGTTCTCCTTCCTGAGCATCTCCTCCTCCTGAGCTTCCACCCAGCCCCTCTCCAAGGCCGTGCTGTG
This sequence comes from Antrostomus carolinensis, assembly GCF_000700745.2. Lineage (NCBI taxonomy): Eukaryota > Metazoa > Chordata > Aves > Caprimulgiformes > Caprimulgidae > Antrostomus > Antrostomus carolinensis. The sequence continues at coordinate 5,243 of NW_010317530.1, forward strand.
ACCCACAGCCCCAGCCCAGTACCCGTGCTCCTGTGTTTTCCAAACTCATCTCGCTTAGCCGGGGGGACACTTAAGGCCCCATCACCGTTTATTTCTACCCCTTTCCAGCCTCCAGTCTTAGCCTGTGGCTTTCTAAATCTCTGCCTTCATCGGCTGGGAGATTTCAGCAGAAGCCTTGTTGTGTTTGGTGGTTTTAAACCTTAAAAATCTTTGTGAAGCTCTAAAGCTGCAAGATCACTCACCCGCATTAAGGTCCTCGGTCCCCAGATCTGCAGAGAAAGGCAAGGATATCTCCTGACGGCTGCAAGAAAACAGTTTGATTTTCATGTTATTATTTTTAACCCCTCTCATGCTTCTCTCACCCATCTCCAGCTCCATGACCTCCACCTGCCCACTGCTGGTGCAGAGGCTGGGGACTCGGGCTCCCACACCCGTGGAGTGGGACAGCAGGTTGGGGAGGGGTGTGGGACAAACCCCCCTTCTCCAGCCTCCATAGAGCTGTGGGACATGTGGCCAAGGGTGAGAAAGGAGATGTGTAAAAAGAGATAAATTATGATAACTACAGGGAAAAGGAAAGGAACTGTCTGAAAAATAAGAAAATACAAATTTCAAGCCTTCTTGAAGGGGAAGAGAAGGGCAGGGATGGTTTTGCAGTGCTCCTGCACCTGTGTCCATGAGGCACTGAAGCGCAGAGCCAGTGCTGGCAGGACCAGGACACCTCCTCTGAAAGCAGTATTTATTCCCTTTATGAGTTTCCATCTCAATAAAGTTGGGTAAGGTGAGGACATCTCATGTCAAAATAACGGAGCCAGCGCAGGTTTGTCACTGCCTGGAAGCCCCTAA
>NW_010317530.1:6213-6695 GCF_000700745.2 Antrostomus carolinensis
GGCCCGCCCCCGGGCCAGCCGCGGGCACCCATCAGGGCGGGCTGCGGGGGTGGGAGCAGGCAGCTTCAGAGGGAGCAGGGCTGGGGCACAGGCAGCCAAACCCCACACCTTGCCTGAAGAAAAATTGTTCCTCGTCCTGTTTTTGAGCTGTGATTGGGCTTGACAAGCACAGTGGCTTTATGAACTCTGCTCAGGCCCTGCATCGTTTGCCTTATTGTGGTTGAAATCTCCTCCCAGTCCTGTACCCACAGGCACCGGCGTCTGTAACATGCACCCACAAGCCCAGAGAGGGAAGAACGAAAGGATAAAAATACCCATGAAGAAAAAAAAAAATAAAAATAAGATTAAAAAAAATATTTTAAAAACCCCCCAGGGACCCCAGGGAGCAGGAGAGCGCTGGGCTGCTGCTGGCAAAGGAGATGGAGCTGGCCAAGAGCTGCTGGCGACACCATCCCCACGGTCTGTGAGGGGCTGGAGCAGCA
>NW_010317530.1:6840-7758 GCF_000700745.2 Antrostomus carolinensis
CGGCCAGAGGGGCCGGAGGGACACAAGAAGCTGAGATGTCACAGCACAGGGTACCCAGGAACAAGCCCATCCCGGGACACCTGAACCCCAGCTCTTCCTAAAGCGAAGGAGCCCCTCTGAGGAGAGGAGACGGGCGGTGGGTGGGGAAGGAAAGGGATGAGGCTGACGTGGGCACACGCCTTGTGCCAGGGGAACATAGACCGGGTGGTCCCCGGGCCCTCATGCTCCCCCGCCCACGTGTCTCACACCCATCCTGGGGCAGGGCAAGGTCCAGCCCCACGGCAAACGCTTCCAGCCAGTCCTCCCACTGCTGTGGGAGCATCTCCATCGCCAGCTCCAGGGCCAGTGTCCCCAGGACTGTCCTCCCTGCCACACTGAATGGTGCAGGAACAACACGAATACCCTCCACAGGCAACGCAGAGCAACACAGAGAGTATTACTGGTTAAGCTGAGATCTTTTTTCAGGATTGGGTTAAACACAGCCCCTATTCAGGATCTTGCAGGTTGCTCCTGGGTTATTCCGAGGCGGGGGGAGTGCTGTCAGCAGCAGGAGTAGGGTGGCAGCGGCCAGCCGACGGTGTGACCGTGACACAGGAGAGGGTGGGAAGGAGCTCACTGTGCATCACCTCGACGTGTGCTCCATGCTCCGGCTGTGAGCCGCTTGGTCCCTGCAGCCCCACCCGGCAGCACGGCCGTGACTCCAGCAAGAGCGGCAACCGCGGGGTCTGTGGGGACCTTGTATGGCTGGGAGGACACTGAGGGGGACCCTGGGACATGGGACGGGGCTGCGAGAGCCTGGGCCTGGGCACACTGCCGGCTTGGCTCTGCCTGGTCAGGCCACAAGGAGCTGGAGTTTGTGGTGAAACAGGAAAATGTGGGAGCAGAGGCTGCCAGGCCGCCTGGCCCCCCGGCCCCAGA
>NW_010317530.1:7809-10093 GCF_000700745.2 Antrostomus carolinensis
CACTGTGTCCGGGCAGGATTTGGGCAGGAAGGTGTCTGCAGAGCAGGCAGACTCACTGCCCATCCCTGGGAGGGAGCCAGTATGCCGCGTTCAAGGCTACGATGTGGGTACAGGGGGAAAAAAGTGACTCAACCTTGTCCACAACTCCAAGAAACATTCCTGCAATGAAAATCCTCAGTGCTCAGCCCCTCCGGCACAGCAAATGGGGATCTCACTACAGCACGGGGACTGGTGGATCAGCAGCTCCTCAAATAGCTCCACACGTCAGGCAGCTGATTTCTGCCTGAAATAAATGGGTTTCTGACAATGTTTCACCTCAGGGGAAAACATGTCCTGACAAGCTGTAGTTATTTGCGTGCCCCGAGGGTTTGTGGTGCCTGGTTTCTTCAGAGAGCGTTTTACTGACTTCTCCCAAAGCCAGGAACAGATTTATACCAATAATAAACAAAGCAAAACAAAGAACCAGAGCAAACAGTTGATAAAAATCTACATTTTGCCCATCTTGTTTGCTGTTCTCAATCTGCAACAAACACAGGGAAGGGAAGGGGCAGGGACCGGGGAAGAGGAGAGGGAAAGCTCTGTACTGTTGGCACGGAGCCTTGTTTCTGTCGGGTAAAAACTCTCCCCAGTGCTTCTTCTGCTCCTTCATGCCGATTGCCAGAAATCGGTACTAGAGGAATACGCCAGACAGCTCTTAGCTGGTGAATTTTCATAAGCTCTCTGCTAACAGACCAGAGCTGCAAATTTAAAAGCTGACAGTCGTGCACTTGGGTGAGCAGGGGCTCGCAGACGGCGGTGGGAGAGCCTGCTCCTAAAACCCCCTCCCCAGCCCCGAGCCCCGCGGCCGCGGGGGCTGCCGGAGCTGCCCGCCTGCGCTCACGGACCAGGGCTGCTCTCCAGGTGTTGGAACATCTCGTTTATCAGCAGCTCCGTGGAGCGCAGCGTTGGAACAGAGGTACCACGGGAGAGACGGCAGAAATGAGCTGACTGGAGAAGAAACTGCTCAGGCTTGTTGAGAGCAGGGATTACAGCAGCTGGGGCAGGACGCAGCGGGTGGAACGTCTATCTGCCGTGCAAAGGCTGACATGCATCTGTCTATTTTAAAATAGCATTTAACATGACTAGAGGTGTTGGATGGGTGCAGGAGCACTGGCTCTTCCAAACCCTTCTCCTGCTGAGAGCCTGTCTAGATTACCATATGCTTTTCTGCCATATACTTCATCGCGCTTTATTTGTCATCCTTCAGCACATATGCTTACAGCTCCACTGCCTGGCACTCAGAAAGTCTGAATTTAGCTCTGGATCAGTCGCAAACAAACACTCTCTCAGGGCAACAATCTCTGCTTCTCGCTCTCCTTGCTTCCCGACCCTGCCTCGCAGAAAAAAAACAGGCATTTGGACTAGATAATCATTGTAGGTCCTGTTCCTCTGAAAATCCAGCCCTTCCCTTCCCTTCCCTGCCATGGCAAGCAGGAGGGCAAACCGTGCCTGCAATGCACAAGTTGCCCTACAGTCAGTGAAAGAACAGCCACACTTTGGTCTGGGATATATTTGAAGCCATCCTAAAGGAGAACAACTACAGGAAAAAATAATCACAAAGGAGGAAACCAAACATGAGGAACTTCTTGTTCGGGCCAGGCAGCAAGCTGACCTGCACGGAGGCAGGAGCTGAAACCTGTGCAGCCGCGGCAGCTGCTGTCCCTTCCCTTCAACATCGGTCCCGGGGAGCCAAAAGCACAAGTCAACTGTTTCCCTCAATGCAAACATGTTTACTTAAAAAGAACACGCTTGTTCCTTTTACCTTGAACGCAGCGAGGACAAACACCGCCAGGAACATTGCTTACTCACGATTTCTCAGCCTGCCTTTCCAGGCACTGCCACGGCTCCAGCAGATTTCTGCCTCTGCTCGCTCAGCAGGGCCATCCTCCAAAATCTTGCCGCTCTGCCACACCCAGGGTGCGAGGGGGCTCCTTGCCCAGGGCTGAGCACCCTGGGGCAGGGGGCTGCAGTGGGTTGGGGATGGGGTGTCACCAATCACCAGGAGGATGTCACAAACGGCAGCTGGGTGTGTGGGAATATTATTTTTAGTTCTTAAGTAAATATTTAACTTCAGAAGCTGTCCGTGTGCTCCAGGAAATTATTTTATCGTGGGACAGTTTATAACCGTGCAGGTGCAGACCTTGCCAGGAGTGTCCAAAAATACTCTGCCATAAAACATGGAGAGCGGGGAGACACGGCAGCACTGGACGCAGCAGTCCAAGGCAGCAACCTCTGCCCACGGGAG
>NW_010317531.1:0-11278 GCF_000700745.2 Antrostomus carolinensis
CCAATCCCTGACATTCTGTGATTGATTCTGTAATGAAAGGTGTTAAGGAGGCTGGTAGAGCCACGTTGTCTCCCTGACATCCTTCCTTACCTCTTTCAAGCATGCCTCTAGGGGACACTTGGAGGCTATTTGTGTGGAAGCATCTGTAGAGGCACTTCCCTTAGGCTTGATTATGTTGCAACAGGGTGGTTGGAAGACAGGTTTGTGACACAGGGACATGGAGTATGGCTGGCTGGGTGTTTGTTTATGTTGCTGAGGGCAGAGCTGGGAGTGAAGTGCTGCGATTGTTCTATGTATATGGGAGCAGGACGCTTAATTCTGTTGCTTCCGCACGTTGCATTCAGAAAAGAAGCTGGTCTGCTGTGGATTTCTCTTTTCCCTCAAGTAAAGCTCAAGACTTGTTTTGTTTCACATGACATTAATTGGGAGGAACTTCCCTGAAAGCTCTAATGGGTACATTGGGACTTAGCTACAAGTGGAGGTTCTGCACCTCTTATTGATAACTCTCACCTGCATCAGTTGAGGTGGATACTGGTTTGTGTCCAGTAAGGACCAAGTTCTGAATTTTCCTCCCTGCTATTCCATCCCATTTTACAGTCAGTGCTGGAATAACTGAACATTTTTACTTAGAGAGTTGCTTTTGTTTTCTAATTTCAATCACCAACCCATGAAGGCAATAGGAAAGGAGTGGGTAGCACAGCCTAGCAGTGACCAGCAGTAGGGAAGTGACTTGCTTTGTATCTCAAGATATCAGATGTAAATGGGCTGGTTTGAACCATATGTCGCCCTTGTCATGTATTTCCTAAAGTCTGTGGAAGCTGTCACAGAATGCTAATAAGCCATCCGCTTCTTTAGGCACTTGTATTGCATAATAAAAATAACCCTGTCAGAGTTAGCAAAGCGTTCTCTGTCTGCTGGTCCCAAGCCTGGAGCTGCAGGCAGTGCTGTAGACAGGAGCTGGTGTGAACTGGTGAGTTACCTGTAATGAGACACTCTCAGTACCTGCCAGCACCAGTGGCTCTGCAGCTTTGATGTGCTTTGGTCAGCTCGTAGCTTTGTGCTCCTGAGGGTCAGGTTTCTTTTTCTTGGATCTTTCAGAAGCTTACTTTCTCTTCGTTACCAGTCCCATCAGCATGATGGAAAACTATGTGAAAACAGAATAAATCTGTAAGCCTGCACTAGTGTTCAGCAGTTGCTGAAGGAGATCTCGGGGGAATGCTGTCCTTCCTTCTGGGATTGATGTGCTTACACATTTTTATTTTTTTTATTTATTCTTTGAGAGGAGATGTGGTTTGGGTTTGGTTTTGTGCTGGTTTTTGGGGGGTTTTTTAACTCATTTATTGTATCTTGCAGAGGCAAATGTATAGCTCTGCAATGTAAGCTAAAGGCAGCTTCAGTATCCTAGAGCTTTTTCCTTCCCTACCCTGATAATTCTTTACCATATAATTTGATTGCTTCTCTTGCAAGCTAGGACTGGCATTAACAGTGTGTGGTGACACATTACAGAGAAGCTCACCAAGTGTGAAATAGGGTGAAGGAAGAGGCAGCTAAAGGTAGCTCCTTGATTAGCGCTGCATTCTATTTAGAGTAAACTGAAAACACCAGAATTATGACAGAAAGTAATTCTGTATGCTGTTCTTGCCTGGTCAGCTGCAAATTTAGTGGACTTGGTTGATAGCATTTGCTTTGGCTTGAAGTATAGATTGTCCCATGTGAATGTTGTACTAAAAACCAAAAAAATCCAGCTGTGTGTCTTGGGGCAAGCTGCCTTTCTTGTGGGTGCCACAGTGCTGCTATTTTTCAGGTCCTGAGATCATGAGCAAGCTGGCTGGTGAGTCTGAGAGCAACCTGAGGAAAGCCTTTGAAGAAGCAGAGAAGAATGCTCCTGCCATCATCTTCATTGATGAACTGGATGCCATTGCTCCTAAAAGAGAGAAGGTAAAGAAAGCTTGTGGAAGGCGAAGGATTACATCCTTTTTGGTAGCAGCTGGCACGAATCTCTGTCTTTGACTACAGGGTAGGGCAGTATTTAACTCAGTGCCTGATTTCAGCTGGATGCAAGAAGAATGGTCAGACACTGGCACAGGTTGCCCAAGGAAGCTGTGGCTGCTCCTCCCTGGAAGTGTTCAAGGCCAGGCTGGATGAGGCTTTGAGCAACCTGGTCTAGTGGAAGGTGTCCCTGCTGATGGCAGGGGGGTTGGAACTGGATGAGCTTTAAGGTCCCCTCCAACCCAAACCATTCTGTGATTCTATGTTTGTAAACAAGTCGTGGCTGTTGTATCTGTCTGCTCTGGGGCAGCACTGGGTCCTGTGCTGTGTTGTTGATCTTTTGTTCTCACCTCTGCTGTCTCTCTCCATAGACACACGGAGAGGTGGAACGTCGCATAGTGTCTCAGCTGTTGACTCTTATGGATGGGCTGAAGCAGAGAGCGCACGTGATTGTTATGGCAGCTACCAACAGGCCTAACAGCATTGACCCAGCACTCAGGCGATTCGGTAACCGTGATTTTCAGTCTCTTTTTTTTTGTGTATCACATACTTTTGTTACAGGCTACGCTTCAGGGGCCTTGGAAGGATTGAGTAGAAATTAATACTACACTTCTTCTGTGTGTTACATAAACTACTGACTTGTCTCCAGCTGCTTGTTTGAAATTAATTTCTAGGATTCCAGCCTTTGGTGTCATTTTCTGTGCTGTATTAGGTTAGAACTTGTAGAAATAAAAAAGTACTTCGAAGTGGAAAAGTGTGTTAGGTGAAGCTCTTTCAGGACACACTGAAGGAGTAAATGCTTAAGGTGATGGTTATGCACGAGGTTGCAGAAGGCTCTGAATTGCCTGATTTCTCTTTCTTTCATTGATGAGAAGTCCAGTAGTTTCTGAGATTCAGATTTTTGAAATTTTGCCCTGTGCATAAACGTCTGGTGTATGACCAGTTGGTAAAGTCTGTAGTAGCAAACCAGTCAGGTTTGCAGGGGAGAACGAATTCTTAAATGTGAATGCACAGCTATGGCTAAAGGCAAATGACAGCTGTACAAACCTTAGTTAATACTGCAGGAATACCTAGTTTCCTGTCTCTCCACAAATTGAGGCAATTCATGTTTTTCACCATTTCAGCAGCACCATTGCACCTTGGGTGAAAGTTCTGAAAAATTAAATCTCAGCATTTGTGGACTCGTGGTGTGTTGGTTTGGGGAAACATGTTTTCCTGTAAATGAGGTTCAGAAAAAGTTACTAAACACGCAGTCCTGTGTCATATAATCTTGAACTCCAGTTAATACAGTAGTCTCCCTTTTCCTGAATGGCTCAAGTGTTTTTTCCTTCTCTGATGTGACTCTGCTCCTGTGCCAATAGATGCTGCAGAGAAACCCAAAGCTTCTGAAATCTGAAACCCAAATTTTCTGAAATTGTATGCACTGGTGGCTTGTCGTCGTGTTGTTCAGTCAGAGGAAAGGAAGGCAGCCACTGCATCTCCTGTAGTTCACAAAATCAGGAGCTCAACAGATGTTTTGTACTCCCCAGGTCGTTTTGACAGAGAGGTAGATATCGGTATCCCAGATGCCACCGGGCGCCTGGAGATCCTGCAGATCCACACGAAAAATATGAAACTGGCTGACGATGTGGATCTGGAACAGGTGAGTTAGTGTGCTCTCAGGAAAGCTTGTCTCTGCTCTGTTTTGTAGTGGAAGAGTTGTTAAGGCTTGATCGCATAAATGTAGTTCCTCATTTAGGACAGCATGAGGCTGGGTGAATGTGAGATCTCTGGGCTTCTTTCTGGCTGGCTTACCAGTGACCAGAAATCCTCACTCACTAGTTAAGATAGCATGGCTAAGTCCAGTCTGGAAGTGCCTCCCCACTCTCTTCCTGGGTGTGTTTGCTGTGGCATTCTCGTTCAAAGTAAAGCAAGCCTGAAACATCACCACTGTGGTGACAGTGGACACCACGTGTAAACTGGATGGTTCCTGTAATCCCTGTCCTGAATGAAGAACTGCAGTCCTCGGGGTTATCTTTACGTACACCAGCTTTGATCTCAATTAGGAGGTGTAACAGCGATATCTTTGCCTGTTAAATATGTGGTAGCACTTGTCTTGAATCCGCTGCAGAGCAGTGATGTTCCTGTCCTCCAGAGCTTTGTTGCACCTCCCAGTGAGTGACCAGAGCATACACTGCCCTTGCAGAGCGCTTGCGTGTATCCCTGTGAGTCATAGTCAGTGCTCTGCTTTCAGGTGGCAAACGAGACCCATGGCCATGTTGGTGCTGACTTGGCTGCTCTTTGCTCAGAAGCTGCTCTTCAGGCTATCAGAAAGAAGATGGATCTCATAGACCTAGAAGATGAAACCATCGATGCCGAAGTGATGAACTCGCTGGCTGTGACCATGGATGACTTCAGGGTAATGCAGGAGTGCCTCTCTTTCTTTTGGGTGCAATATCTAATTGTTTATCTGAAGCAAGTGAACATAACACGTTAGAATTCATATAATGCCATTTCTTCTAACGATAGTGGGCTCTGAGCCAGAGCAACCCTTCTGCTCTTCGGGAGACTGTGGTGGAGGTGCCACAAGTTACCTGGGAAGATATTGGTGGTCTAGAAGATGTAAAGAGAGAACTCCAGGAGCTTGTACAGGTAAGGGGTTTCCAACAGATCTGTGCCTAGTCAGCTTGAAAAACAATTATAATAATAAAATCCAGAACTTCTTCAGATTCCTGTTTGGGCTGTAAACAGGGAAAACACAGAGGTTTTCATGATATTTGTGTCTAATGGACTAAAAATACCATGCCATTCCATCTTGGTGAACTTGGGGAGGAAGGTGCTGGGAAGCAGCATCAGGCTTTCCTTAGCTGAGTCTACAGTGTCATCTTGGGTGGGTGTTGTGCTACGTGTGGAAACAGCAGCAGTTCTGCTTCTCTTAAGTGGAGACCAGCAGTGGGACCAGTGCTGAGAATCTCCTTACGTTCTGGCTTTATGTGCCAGGAAGTGGGTGAAGATTCTCACACAGAGGAGCCTCCCAAGGGCTTTTCATCAGCATTGGCCTAGGGACAGATGAGAAGTAATTGAGTAATTGTGAAGCCTTCTGTGAAGGGAGAGGCTGGGACAAAAAGTCTTGAGTGGCCTGTGGAAACTTCTGGTGCCTGCATTGGGATGGTTTGGGTTTGATACATCCCTGCTTTCTGTTGGGGCTGTAGAAGCACCCTGCCAGCGAATAAAAGAATCTAATTTTCATTGTAATTTTCTGATGTTAAAATCGTCACCTGTCTCTGCCCTCATTGCTGAGATTAAATGCTCACATCAGACACCTTGTGTGTCTCTGGAGAGCAGAGCAAATAGGTTGGATAACGAGCTGTTCCCTTTTGCTTCTGCAGGGCAGAGTGAAGTTGGGGTTAAGTGTGCTGGAAAACTACCTGAACTGGTACTTAGTTCTTAGAGGTAAAGAGGTTATTTAAGGCAGCTTTCCAATTTAAGCTTTTCAGACCACTGTCCATTTTAAAAGTCCAGAGGCACTGAGCAGGCAGGATCTTGTGTTTAATCCACCAGAAATCTCAGGTAGTGTTTCTGGTAGGAGGAGAAACAAAACTCATCTAGTAAAAGATCTCCCTGCCCATGACGGGGGGTTTGGACTAGATGATCTCTGAAGGTCCCTTTCCACCCAAACCATTGTGTGGTTCTAAGGTACAGGCCTGTTCTGTCTCTTCACAAGAGGTTTTTTTGTTTGTTTGTTTCATTCTCCTTCAGTATCCTGTGGAGCACCCAGACAAGTTCCTCAAATTTGGCATGACCCCATCGAAAGGGGTTCTGTTCTATGGGCCACCTGGTTGTGGTAAGACGCTGCTGGCCAAAGCCATTGCCAACGAATGCCAGGCAAACTTCATTTCCATCAAGGGGCCAGAATTGCTCACCATGTGGTTTGGGGAGTCTGAAGCCAACGTGCGTGAGATCTTTGACAAGGTAGGTGTTTTATTCTCCTCCCTGTGCTGTGTTTGTGCTGAGGTACCCTCAGAACTTTTGTCTCCACCCTGTCTGTCTTACTGGCCTCGTTCTTGTTTGTGTCTTTTGTGTTTTCCCCACTTGCACTGAGAGCAGGGCCTGCTTCCCTGATGTCAGGAGTTAATGCTCTTCAGCAGCACAGCTGTGTGAATGTTTTCTCTGTTTACAATTTGCATCTGTTATTACAGGATGATAAATGCACCAGTGCCTTAGTAGTGAGACTGGCATTAGGATGACATAGATATCCTCCACATCCCTGAAAACTTATATCGACACCTCGTTAGCCATCAGCCTACAGATTTTCAGACGGGCTCTTGTCCTGTAAGATACATGGCTTAGAAAGGAGCTCACTCCTGCTGCCCAGTTGCCCTGTAGATGGTGTCACCTCCTGTCCCAGAAGGTATCTGTGTGGATTATCTAGGGAATCCTCACTCTTGTGGTCAGGGAAGGTGCTGAAAGAGCAAAGCTGGAAAGAGAGTGAGAGGAAAATTTAGGTTGTGAGGGAACCTCAGAGGCATCTGGTCCAGCTGTTTGTCCAGAGGAGGGAGATAGCTTGGAAATTCAATCAGGTTGCTCAGTGCTGTGTGTTCTGAACCTGTGCTAGGGGTGGAGAATCCCTGACCTCTCTGCACCTGTGTGCTAGTGTTTGAGTTCCCTCATTGTGAAGAATTTTTTTTTCCTTATTTCTAACTGGCATTTTCTTGGTGGACATTTACGCCTGTGGTCTTTCATCCTTTCACTGCACACCTTGAAGAAAGATCTGACTCACCTTTCCCTCCCCATTAGGTAGCTGAAGACAGCCATTGGATTTCCCCCTTCCATTGGATCTGTCTCACCTGATACTGATTCTTGAGTGCCTAAATAACTAATTGATGTCTCCAGGTTTAGCAGGGAGAGTTCTAGTCTGGGCATATTGGCTCCAGCTTTCCCTCTAGGCATTGGAGCTTCCACCCTTCTGCCTGGTTCACAACGCTCCCAGTTTGGGGAAATTCAGCTTCTTGTTCAGGGGAATTTAATTGAGGGTTTGTGTGGCAGCAGACTGTTCTGGAGCAGCTCCTCCAAGCTCTCCTTGCAGCAGCAGTGCTTCAGTACTCCTCTGAGCTGCTTTAATGGTAGGGTGGGTTTAATATGAAGTCAGCATGCTCCTCACTGGGGGGTATTAACACGGACTGACTGTTCCCGTGTGGTTTTTGCAGGCCCGCCAAGCAGCCCCCTGTGTGCTCTTCTTTGATGAGCTGGACTCCATCGCAAAGGCTCGAGGTGGGAATATCGGCGACGGCGGCGGTGCTGCAGACCGTGTCATCAACCAGATCCTGACAGAGATGGACGGCATGTCCACCAAGAAGAACGTCTTCATCATTGGTGCCACCAACAGGCCAGACATCATTGACCCAGCCATCCTGCGCCCCGGCCGCCTGGATCAGCTCATCTACATCCCCTTGCCTGACGAGAAGTCCCGGGTTGCTATTCTTAAGGCCAACCTGAGGAAATCACCAGTTGCCAAGGTAGGATTTTCACCCTGACCACATTTGTAGGCTTGGGTTTGCTGTGTGCTGCCTGTTGCTCCTCACAAGCTGGGGAGCCAGCAGAGGGGTGGTGGCTGCTTCACACAGTACAGAGCTGGGAACCTGCAGTCCCTTGAGGGATGGAAATGAAGAGGTGGCAGGAGGCTTGAGCTCTGAGACCAGGTATCAACAAAGCTAGGTGTCATCATGTAAGCACAGCAGGTCTTTGTCACGTAGTGGAGTTCTGCCCGTGGTGCAGGAACAGGAAAGCCTGTAGTGGCAAGGTGGAAAAGACTCTTCTACTCTGAAAAAAATGTAGAACATAGGGCTGGAAATGGAAATTGAAGAGGAACCACTGCAGTTAATTGTTGCTGAATTCTGTCCCAGGCAAGAGCCATGTCCCTTGCCCAGGGAGCAGGGAATAGCACAACTAATAGTTAATCAGAGAAAAGCAGATGTCAAGTGAGAGCACAAGCTTTTTTATGCCAAGCTTTCCTTTTTAGCTTCTCTTGGGAAAGAAAACTCCAAAGGAGGTTGCAGTACTGCCCCCTCAGTTGAAGGAGGAGGAGGTTGCTTGTCTGGGTCTGTCTGTGCCCCATCTCTGTTTCCAGTATGACAATGTTTTGTTTGACTCCTGGTGCTGAGACCTGAGTAAATTGTATCCTAAATCCGCAAGTGCAGAGGCATTTGCAGCCGCTTTGTGGATTCTTGGTAGGTGTGGGACAGCAGCCTGACTTCATGTGTGGTTAACTTCTCCCAGAAACACGAACCTTAACAGCTGATCTTTTCAAAATGGGACAAAGTTAAGGCAGTGCCTTGGTACCGTGGGATCTGAAGACACCTCTGTATCACCTGAGGTTGTAAGGTGTTAAGGAGATTTTTAAAATTTATTTATTTATTTCCCCCTACTAGGATGTCGACCTGGATTTCCTAGCTAAGATGACCAATGGCTTTTCTGGAGCTGACCTGACAGAAATTTGCCAGCGTGCCTGTAAACTGGCCATCCGTGAGTCCATCGAGAGTGAGATCAGGCGAGAACGTGAGAGGCAGACCAACCCTTCTGCCATGGTGAGTGGGGCACGCTGAGCTCTTCCTGCTCACCTGTGTCAGGTGTGATGTGTGTTCCTCTCTCTAATCCTTGGATGGGGACAAGGGGTCTGCTGCAGCATTCCTGTACAGCCGCAGCGTTCCCCTCCAACCCCTGCCTTGGCTGATGTTGGAGCATCCTGGCCTGGAGGGAGGCTGTGGGGTGGCCGTTGGGCGGTGGCACTCAGGCACACAGCTCACCTGGGCCCTCTGTCCCACGCCAGGAGGTGGAGGAGGAGGACCCAGTTCCTGAGATACGCAGGGATCACTTTGAGGAGGCCATGCGCTTTGCTCGCCGCTCTGTCAGCGACAACGACATCAGGAAATACGAGATGTTTGCACAGACTCTACAGCAGAGCCGTGGCTTCGGCAGCTTCAGGTGACTGTGGGGGAGCTGGGGGAGGGCAGCGTGGCTCAGCCAGCCCCAGAGCAGAGCACTGAGGCAGCTTTCTGCCGGATTCTGGATAACAAACCCCTCTTCCACCACACTTTCCCGTTCTCCCCAGTGTGTACAGCACCCAGTACACAACGTGGTGGGTGTAGGTGGTTGTGACCGCTCGGTTAGCGCTGCTGAAGTCCATCAGCTCTTTGTCCTGTAACAGAAGCAGCAGCCTTGTGAGCCTTTTGCATGACCTGCCCTAAAGGCTTCATCCCGTTTCTCCTGCCTGTCCTACTTGGCACCAGGGTGTTGGTGTGGAGGGAGGGGATGGGGCTGAGCTGCCAGGAGGATTTTGAACAGCATCTCTTCTCTCCCCTTCTTTGTGCAGGTTCCCGTCAGGTAACCAGGGCGGCGCTGGTCCCAGCCAAGGCACAGGAGGCGGCAGCGGGGGCAACGTGTACAGTGAAGACAATGACGATGATCTCTACGGTTAACTCGCTGTCCTCGGTGGACCAAACTCCAAACCAGGCCACGTTGTACAGGGAAAAATCCAATGTTCAATGGACTCTCGGCTTCTTCATTCCTCAGTCAGAACAGTGTAGCTACACGTCAGACTTTGTACAGGGAATGTTTTCTGCAAACACAAATCCAGACTGTTGTTCAGTTGGGAGAGGCAGACAGTGAGTTAACAAGGAGGGGAACCGACTTAATTTCTGAGAAATTTCTGTTCTAGTTTATGTGGCAGAATCAGCAGCTTTAGCAAAGGGTACAACGCTAGCCTGTATAAAAAAAACCCCACAAAAATAATAAAAAAAAATAATAAAAATCCTACAAAACTCTAGGCAGGCCCCAGCAGTTCCTTTGTGTGGTGCTGGCGCAGTGTGTAAACCTGTGTCTCGTGTGCTGCCCCAGCCCTCCTCACTCTGGTGCAGTCCATCTGTACATCTACTTCCCTGCTGCCTGTGGGATGCTCTCTGCTCTTAGCACCTCTGAGCTCCCATTAACAGAAGAAATTAATTTGGCAGTGGCTCTCCCCTGGCCTGGAGCTGGGCAGGAGGCTGGATACAGCTCAGCCCAAGGTGGGAGTTGGTTAGGCAGTGGCTGCAGGATGATGCACAGAGTGGCAACTCTCTCTGGCAGGGGGCAGAGAGAGTTAAATGCAGATTGTGTGGCAGAAGGGTGCCCCAGGACTTTGGGGCTGAGCCAGGATGGAGAGGGCAGCCTCCCCCTGCCTCTACCCTGGCAGGAGGGGGGTGGGAGTTTCTGCCATCTTGGAGGGCTCCATCAAACCAGCTCCATTTAAGGGCAGAGGGGGGATCTCAAAATGGCAGAAGGACAGGACTGTCTCTCGGAGAGTGCTTGTGCGTAGCAATGGGGAGAAACACGCTGGAATTGGGAACGCTGTGTTTAAATAGCACAACCTCCTGCTGGGGTAGGAGGCCACGAAGGCCCGTGGGGAGGGTGGGCAGCTCAGGTGTTCTGTCCTACTTCAGAGCTCTCTGTGGGCACCACTCCTGCCCTGTCCTCCTGCCACCTCTGTGAGAGAAAACGCTGCTGCTGGCTCTGGCGGGACGCTGCCCATCTCATCGTTGCCATCGACATCTCCCATGGTGGTGGGGCTGAGAGGGGAGGGATGGTGCTTCCCCTGGCCCCTCGCCTGCCCTTCCTTCAGTTGATTGGCACCTGGAAATTTTTTACTCCAGGGCTGCTTCCCTGCCTGTCCTTCTCCTGGCTGCTCGGCAGGGACACAGGTGCTGGCTTTGCTTTTGTGTCCTGCTGCCTCACCAGTGCAAACCAGAGAGTGGCAGCTCCAGCCCAGGAGAACCAGGAGCCAGATGCTTTCAGCCACCCAGAAATTGGGGGGGAAAAAAACTGCTCTGCAGCCATTCCAGGAGCTCTCCAGGACTGTCCCAAAGCCTTCCCAGCTCTGGCAAGCGGTGGGTTTCTCCATCCCCACCAGTCTGGGAGTGTCACCACCCTGCCAGCACTGGGGGAAGATCCATCCTGGAGTCTGTTGGCTGTGGAGGCGGGCACGAGGCTGGCACAAGCAGGGCATGGGATGGTGGGGTACAATGTCCCAGCTCCTGGCAGCCTGAGTCTTCTCTGCTGCCTCTGCTAATTGCAAATGCTAATTAAATCCAGTATGGTGGGTGCAAAACCTCATCTTTCTTCCTTGCCACTCGTGGGCCGTGGTTCCTGAAAAAAAACCCACGGCAGCTCCGAGAGCATCTGCCCCGGAGCAGAGTGAACCTGCTGGGGGGCTGAGGGTGTCCCCAAAATCAACACTTGCTGCAGCTGGGGAGCTTAGCTGGGCCCCCTGCCCCCTGAG
>NW_010317532.1:0-6023 GCF_000700745.2 Antrostomus carolinensis
AGCGGGCAGCGGGCAGCGGGCAGGGCAGCGCTGCCTTCCCCCCTCCTGCAAACCCCGGTGCGCTCGGTAGCGCCTGGAGAGCCAGCATCACCTCCAGCCTCCGCCGCCGAGTGCCACGGACAAGCCTTGCAGCATGTATCGTACTTATTATGGGGAAGCTGTTACTTTTTTGGGGGATTGTATTTCACTCCCTGCCCTTTCTCCTTCTGCCCGTTTGGGTTTTCCAGACCTACGTTCCTGGTGGCAGTTCCCTGGAACATCAGACCTGGAGCAAACGTGACTGTTGGGGTAGCTCTGCTGCCGGACAGCCCAGCACAGGTCACCGTAAGGGGAGAAGTGATCAGAGATAACGAGACCGTCCTGAGCAGGGAAATGGTCTTTGAAAAAGGTAAGAGAGTGGAGTTGGCCTGGAAGGGTTTAGATTTGCCTTCTCCCACAAATATTTTGTTGCTCCTGAAATATCACAATGTCTAAGTAGTACTAAACTAGGAAGGTTTTTTATACCAAGTAGGGATCACTTCTGGGAAAATAATAATAATGTAACCTGCTGGCTCTGTGTGCAGGTGGGCAACTGAGCTGGGTAGCGAGTGGTTGCATGGGTGTGCTAACTCATTGTAAACTTTGAAAATAATCAGATAGTAGTAAAGTGTGGTGGATATCAGGTTTCTGAGGAGCTAGGAAGTACTCTGGTCAATGTAATGGGGCCACTGAAGAAGTAGTAGAGGAAGAGCTGCTCACTGGGAGGGTTGTTAAGATGCAAGCAACTGGGATAATGGTAAGGGTGGAACAAACAAGGTGATAAAGCATGTGGAGCTGTCCGCTTCTCGTGCTCTGAGAAAAGGAGGACCTGAGGACAGTAAGAAAGTGGAGATGACCATCCCAGACACTGTTACTTGGAAGCTCTGTGCATTTGCAGAAACAGAAATTTTTAAGGATCAAGAACTGAATTGTGGGACAGGTGGGACTGAAGGTAAGCACACCTTAGAGCAGGCTGATTTAATGTATGCCCCCTGGGCAGCAGTAGAGGATGTGGTGGCACTTCTGCATAGTTGAAGAGCTGAGATATCCTGATCACTGCTCCCTTTCATAAAGGCCAGCTGGGAACAGAAGCATTGAGTTGTCCTGCCAGAGATTTGCCCTCATGAGAATGAAAACACTTTGTCTGGATAATCCAGCTTTCAAACTGCTCTTAGTATAAGGCAATGTAAATGCCACTAGCTTTTTATTCGGCAAAAGTAGAGAGTCTGGGGACAGTATGAGGTCCTAGAAAAATCTACTCTGCTATCATGCACTTTCTTCTGGTTAGTGTCAACTAATTTTTCTATTAATGTCTTATAGTTAATGTAGATGCCTTAATTGGAAGCATCACGCCTTCATTTCAAAGCCTTCATGAAAGCCCAGCTCTCTTCACAACCTGTAGAGAAGACTGAGTCTTTGAGTGTGATGGAGTGCATTTGGCCAGATCAAAAAATTAATGGCCCCATGATGCAGAAAAGCATATCTGATCAAAACTGTGCTTGCTATTTCAAACATTCTGAAAAAGTTTTCTAGAACTATGCATTGGCAGGTTGGGTTTTGTTTATCCACTCTAATTTGATATTGTTATCAGGTTGTCCTGGAGCCAGTGTAAAAGCATAAACCTGAGGCAAATTTCCTGTAGTGCTATGGCTAATTAAAAAAAAAAAAAAGATTAAGTGTTCATTTCTGATTTAAATCAAATTTATACACCTGATCTGTTAGTGTCCAAATTTAGTGATAATAGTTGTGGTGATGTATGCCTAAGGCAATACTTTAGGAGGATAGATTTACTAGTACTTAAAATCCGCATGCAAGTAAAACAGACCGGCTGTCATACCTACAGTCCTTATTCTTAAGTCTCCATAACACACTACATGCCATATTTAGATTTTGCTTATTCAAAAGTACTGACCAAGCCTATTGGACTAGATATAGTGGAGGATTCAGGAGTGGATAAAGGAACATTCTTATTCTGTAGAGAAAATAACTTTAATATATTTATTATGCTATTAGTGAGCTTGCCTTTTTAAGTTCACAATTCCTCTTCAAACCTTTCCTGGCAGTATTTTGATACAAAAATAAAAACAAAACAACTGATTTATTGTTTTTTTAAAGAAAAACTGTCTTCTCCTTTTCTTCCTCTAACTATACTTGCTTTTATTTCCTGCTTTGGTTCTGCTTAACATCAAGTTCAGTGAGCCTTACATGAGTTTCAACCTGTCTGTTGTTGTCCTTTTTGACACTAAAAAGCAGACAAGTAACTGGTAATTCCAAGCATGTGAAAATATGTGGATGTCTCTGTCTGCACAGCACACAGAGAATCACAGAAACAGTGTTTGACACTGGGAGTTGCTCAAGTCAGAGGGAATGGTGGGTGATCAGGAACAGGTATGATGCTGTATCAGACTGGATACAATGAGTAAAAAATGAGAAATACTTTCGTGCATTACTTGAAGTACATGTATTTATTGTTATTTTAAAATATTTTTCCTGTTTTTTAAATATGTATTTGAATTTTCCATGCTTTTCTACTTGATAAAAGGAACAGAAAAAAAATGCTGGGCATGTAGTGTATTTCCTCTATCTTAGTATGTGGCCATCCATTCTTTAAAGTCAAGTTACATAATTTGTTAGTCATATGCCAGCAAAACTGTTACGGGCCTGGAGCAAGGGAACTGCCCTGTAACAGAGGATGTAGCATTGAGTGAAAGCACGTATCCAAAGGTGCTACCAGGGTGAATCAGTTGTAAATAGAGTTATTCAGAGAGAAAGCAGTTTGTCTGAGAAAAAACAGTTTGTCAGAATAAGATTACAAAGCTTTAAATTCTTCACTGAAGAGCAAAACAACCTTAAGATAAAATATGTAGTGATATCATTGTAGCTGTGTTGGTCTAAGAATGTGACTGAAGGAAGATGGGAGAAGGTTTTATTAAGCCAGCTATTGCAGTTGAAGGAAAAAACCCAAACGTATCTCCAGATGCACAAATCTTCTTTAAATGACATCATTGCTGCATATATTAGTGCCCAGAAAATGTTGCTTTATCTGTCACTTGGGCTAATTAGGTTACGCAGAGTGAATAATACAGTGATACTACTGTTCCTGTGGTGCACATGAGTTTGATGACTTCTGTTGCCATGTGCATGTGCAAAATAAGTATTAAGGAAGGCAGGGTGTAGCTGAAGTTGTTGACTGTGCTGAATATTCAGCAAGCTGGAACTGATCACCTACCTTGGCTAGACTGCAAATTCAGTGGCACTGTTGCCTAAGCTGGCTCAATTATGCTCTGTATTTTTCCTTGCATGGTGACAGCAAAAGCAGGGGATTAACTGCTTTGAGAAACTGATCTGACTGAAAAATGAAGTTTTTATTTTGTTGAATGTTTTTTTAGGCAGACAGGTTCCCTGGTTTGGTGTGCAAACATTTGTGCTGATGGAACTGAGATGGGTTCAGAGTTTGGAATTGGGTGCTGGGAACAGAGGACAGGCTGAAGACACTGTTTTTATTAGTGCTGTTTAATCTTGCAGACTGAGTTCAACCAAATACTTAGGTGTAAGAGCTATTATATACCTGTCTGTCAAAGTGCATCTGTAGTTGCTTAAAGTTAAGGATGTGCTTTGGTCTTCCAGCAGCAGCTCAGTATGTTACATGTGCTGGTCTAAATTTCTGAGTTAGCTCCCTAAAAGCATCTCGTTGAATTAAAGGCACAGTTATTTTTTCTTTATATAATATACTCTTTTTATATAAGAAATAGAGTGCTTGCTCTCTGATGATTGATAAAACATTCACTGTTTTAATGTTACTGGAAGTGGAATTTTGGTATCTAGGTGATTCTTGGAATTCGTGTCCATTAGAGAAAGGCTGTAGCAGTGGAGGTTGCTTCACATTTTTATTATGCTTTTCATATAACAAAGGGAAAAGAAATATATTTGTTAATAAGTGTCTAGTTTGTATTCTTTGGAGTGAGGAAGAAAGTGTGCATGCACATGCATTTAAAGAAGTGCTGATATTTTGAGCTTTGCTCAATGTTCCAGAATCCAAATATACTGTACCGAGGGAGATTGTTTAAGACCAATGTTTTGGTACAGAAATTAAGGTAATTAGGTTAAGTGTAGTGAAAACAGTCCAACTGAATGTCTGCAAGCAGGATGTTGATGCTACAGGTAAAATTTGTGTGAGCAAGCACAACCGAAAAAAAAAGTCAGTGTGTCACCAGGAGAGAATAGGTTTCCACTGTCTGCAGCAGACTCCAGAAAAACACAAAGCACTGACTAAAGCTTGACACATTTTCTGTGGAGATGCAGCATCAAAAAGATCCTCATCCTGATTGAAAATGACTGCAGAAGACAATGACTTCTGTGCAATATGAGCTGTTGGGTTTTCTGTGTCAAAAGCAACGACAACTAAAAAGATGGGAATAACAGACAGGCAAGTTTAATTTTATGCATGAATGGCTTGATTTTCAGTGATTACAGTGAAGAGTGACTCTTGCCATGCATATTTATCCAGTCATTGATCAATAAAGATGTAGTTTGAATTGGCAAGAAGTGTTGTCTTACAGGGTTTGCTACCCAGAGATTGCAGTGTATGTTAGTGTATGAGAAACCTTATACCTTCATTGTGCGAGCTTCTGAAAAGTATGCTTTCTTTGTTGGCGCTTTCTTTGTTGGTGTTAGAATGATTTGTAAAGAGTAAGTAGCGTGTAAGTTGAAAAAACAAATTAGTTTTAAGAAAAGCTTTGATGTGTAATGAGGTGTCATCATTTACCTGACTGCATGAGCATTTTAAATTCTTAAGAATAATATTTAGTTAGGGCCTCTGGTATTTAAAGTACAACATAATGTATTTAAGACAAGGTAAGTGAGAACTACTTTGTGAACTGAAGAATCTGGTTTACAATAGCATGCGTGCTTTGAGTTCCCTGTAAATTACTTGAACGTGTTAATAAAATTGCACTTCTTTTCTGTACTTCTAGAGAGGAGTAAACGTACTTGTTAAGAGAGATAACTGAGCTAGAGCATGGTAAATACTCAGCTTGGATTTACGAAACATGATAGCATTTGTGAGAACGTCTGTCAAGCTCAGACATGTACTGATCATCTATATAGACAATGGGAAAATCATGCTTTTACCAGAAGGCATGTTTTGCATACTTAATAATATGGTTCTGACCACATTAGTATGTGAAACAGTGAAAAACACTAGGAATAATAAGTTGTAAAGTAACAGCTAAATGGGAATGAATGGCCTAAGTATGCCAGTCCCTTTTGTTAAGCTTGAGTTGCCTTTGTACCTTATTTCAGAATAAGGTACTCATTGGTGACTCACTGACTCGTTGGTGAGCACAAAATCTATACTGAAAATCTGTGAGGTAAAGGGTTTTGCTGGCAGTTTAGCAGGACAGCTCCTTTCTGCCTAATTCTGCATCAATGCCTAAAAAGCCAAACAGCAAGAGAGCAGGAATCCCATGATTTTCTGTCCATAACCTCCGCCTCCAAATGTATGTGTAACTGTGCCTCATGAAAAACAGGTTGTAAAATACTCAGCATATACAGATAACCAATGCAAAATCAGAATGAAGGAAAAGTTTTGGGGAAGGAGGTGTTGGGGCTGGATCCAGAGACAAGGGAGCTAGTAGAGAAGAGGGCACTCCTCTATGGATTTTTGTATTGCTGGTTGTGGTGGGTTGACCCTGGCTGGATGCCAGATGCCCACTCTATCACTCCCCCTCCTCAACTGGGCAGGGGGAGAAAAATATAATGAAAGGCTCGTGGGTGGAGATAAGGACAGACAGAGATCACTCACCAATTACTGGCACGGGCAAAGAAGACTCGACTTGGGGGAAAACACAAATTTAATTTATTGCCAATCAGACAAGAGGATAATGGGAAATCAAACCAAATCTTAAAACACCTCCTCCCACCCCTCCCTTCTTCCTGGGCTTAATTTCTCTCATGATTTCCACCTCCTCCCATGCAGCAGCACAGGGGAACAGGGAATGGGGGTT
>NW_010317533.1:0-6088 GCF_000700745.2 Antrostomus carolinensis
CACTTGGTCGCAGGTGGGACAGATGGACACAGGGCACTTGGGCAGTACAAGGGGAGTGGGAGCCCAGCATGGGCAAGAGTTACCGTCGTCTGTCCGTCTGTCCATCCGTCACCAGGGCAGGCTGTTCCCTTCCCGGTCGAGGAAGGGTCCGGAGGGGGCCTGCGGGAGCCTGGCCAGCCTGGGCTGCGGCGTCAGGGCTGTGACTGGCATGGAGAGCAGCGGGCGTGGGCAGAACGGAGGGTGCGTGGCTTGGGGAGCAGCACCAGGGTGTCACAGGGATGTTTTTCCTTTCTGCCACCCCCCTGCTCTCTGTGCTGGCTGGGGGGACAGGGCTGGCTGTCCTGTGCCCTTGGCAGGTGGCAGCTCCCTGCCTGCTCCACCCCAGGAGATGGTCCTGGCAGCCCACAGCGTCACACAACATCCCCTGCCCCAAGTGCTCCTGCCCTCCCCGAGAGGTGAGGGCACAGTGGGGGTCCTGCTGACCCTCCCCTGCACAGCCCAGTCCCTTCTCCATCCCCATGTCAGTCTTCACCCAGCCAGGATGGACGGCCGTGCACCTCGTCACCATGTTCTGGGCAGCCTGGCAGAGGCACGGCCATGCCAGCACGACTCGGGGCGCGGGTGGGCAGGAGGGGGGACGTTTCCCAGGCAGAAAATAGCAGTAGGGGCAGGAAATGGGACTTTGCCCTGGGGTAAAGGACTGGCACAACCCACCAGAAAGGCTCAGCCCTGGCAGCTGCTGGTCTCAGTCTCTGTGCTTCCACCTGGGAGAACCAGGCAGGGGGTGAGTGGGTGGCCTGGGGCAGGTGGGTGCCCCATGGGCTCCCCTCTGGGGGCTTGGTGCACAGCAGAGCATCCCCAGCACCTCCCCTGGCACCTCACCTTGCTGGCACAGTCTGAGTACACAGTGGCCTCTGGCACACCGAGGCACAGACCAGCAGAGCCCAGTTTGGTGGAGACGATGACCACGGCCCTGGTGTAGCTCAGCCCCTCCTTCCCCGTGCCCTTCGCTGCCTTCTCCAGGAGTGGCAGAAATTTCTGACGCAAAGACACTGACACTCTTAAAGATCTTTTCCAACCAAAACGATTCTGTGACAAACCCTGGGCTTGAGGACCATGCTGGAGGTCTCTGTCGCAGACTGTGGATGAGCAGTTGGACAGACAGCCCCAGCAGAAGGACAGGGGATGGGGAGAATGTCCCAAGGATTGGCCAGGCTCCAGCCTTTCCCTTCCCCAGGGAAGGAGCGAGCCAGCATGGCCAGCCTGGGGCAGGCAGGAGCTCCAGATGAGGAGGAACAAAGCGTGGGAGATGCTGGGGCTGAGCTGAGCTGCCCCTCTGCTCCTCTGGCTGGCAGGAGGAAACCCACAGTCCTGCTCTTGCCCCCATCAGTCTGTCTCATTTGAGAGAGCACGAACATACCCAGCTGAGGGCATTTTTGCCATGGGGAGCATCTCCCCAGGCAGGAGAAACCTAAAAGGTCCACACATATCTTGGCAACCTGGAGTGGCCCAGCCGCATTGGTGGCAAACACGGAGAGCATCTCCTGTGAATCCAGAGAGCTCAGCGTGGCGTGTGAGCTGACACCCGTGTTGTTCATGAGCAGTTTCAAGCCCTGGTCCTTCAGATGAGACCCCACAGCCCGCACGGCCCCTCGGATGCTGGGCAAGTTCACTGTGTCTGCAGGGCAAAGAGCAACGTGGAGGAGAGCTCCAGCGGGTCCCACAGCGTCCGCTGGAAAGCGTGCTGTGGCTGGGACGGCTCTCTTGAAACCAGCATTATCCAAAAGAAAGGATCAGGTTTAGCAGGTTACACACATGTGTTACATTTCCATGTGTTACACACATGGAAATGTGCAGCAGTTTGTCCTCAGCTCTTGGTTTCGCAGCCTTCGAGGGCTGGAGCAGCTCTGCTGTGAGGACAGGCTGAGAGAGTTGGGGCTGTTCAGCCTGGAGAAGAGAAGGCTCCAGTGAGACCTTCTAGCGCCCTCCCAGTACCTGAAGGGGCTCCAGGAAGGCTGGGGAGGGACTTTAGGGGTGATGGCTTGAAACTGGAAGAGGGGAGATGGAGATGAGATGTGAGGAAGAAATTCTTTGGTGTGAGGGTGGTGAGCCAGTGTCCCAGGTTGGCCAGAGAAGCTGTGGCTGCTCCTCCCTGGAAGTGTTCTCGGCCAGGTTGGATGAGGCTTTGAGCAACCTGGTCTAGTGGAAGGTGTCCCTGCTGATGGCAGGGGGGTTGGGACTGGATGAGCTTTAAGGTCCCTTCCCACCCAAACCACTCTGTGACTCTGTGATTCTGTGATTTGGCTCCTTTTTGGTCATATGGACGCTACGGCCACGAACTTTGCTTTCTGGATTGAAGGCATTTGTGATGGCACAAGGGACGCTGGGCTCCCGCACGCTGAGACTCCCAGTTTTATTTCTCCCAGGAGCCGACGCAGTTGGATGAGCTCATTGTAAGGAGAGACCGTCTTTGAGAAACACCTTCACTGCACCCTCCGAGTCCTCCTGTCTGCACCGCAGCGACAGCGGCTGCTCACACAGCAGGGACACGTTCATTTTATTGTTGAATTACATGAAGATTTGGTTTTTTTTATGGTTGGTACCTGTTGTGACTGATCATTTAGAGCTATTTTTGTCTTTTTTAACAATTTGTGCTTAAATTGACCTTCCACAGCACACCTTCCCATGGCTTTACAGCTGCTTGTATGTAAAATTCCTTCCTTTTTTCTTTTTTTTTATTTTTTGATTTTTTTATTTTTTTTTTTTATTATTATTTTTGGCTTCACATTGTTACCAATGAGGATTTGGAGCTGACAGGTGAGCTGAGGTGAGTACGAGTAATAAAAGATTTGGGATATAACCTGCAGTGTCTGTTTGTAGGCTCTGAGTCTGAACCTCCCCATCTTTACAGATGCTCTGACCAGGCTGTGGGGACAGTCCCTCTCCACTGACCTCCCTGAAACTGGGCTGTCAGGGATAAGCATTCCCAGTGCCGCCTTCTTCGCTTAAATATTGGTATCTCTTTGAAAAATCTGCCAGGCTTTAATTGCAGGATTTTTTGGCTAAAATAGGATTTTTTGGCTAAAATAGGAGTGGGTTTTTTTTTTAAGTCTCTGTTCAGCTTCTGGGTTTGCTTCTTAGAAAGTCCATCCCCAACTGAGCGCTCACCTCACTGACGTGGCTGTTTGATTTAAAAGAGGTCATCTAAACACCTCCAGAAGCTGAAAGGAGACACTCAGGCCAACATTAAGCTTTATATATCGCCTTTTAATATCCCAAGCCCATCACCAAGCCCTCAAGGACATGACCCTTCACGCGGGGAGTGCGCCTCTGCCCCCCACGCGCCTTTCTGCACGCGGGGTTTCGTAGGTGCTCATCTGCTGGGGGGGACTGCAGAGCTGGATTTCTTCTCTGCAACACTTTGGCGGCCAGGCTGTGTTTTTGCTCTCACGCTCAGCCAAGACCAACTTCAGCAAAGGTTTGTAAGGCTGAAGATTCCCTTCCTGGAGTGGTTTGTAAACTGATGAGCAGCAGAACAATCCTTTTTCTTGTCATTTTTAACTAGCCCCGTGGCTTTATGGTGGTAAGCAAGTATTTGAGCGGCCCAGGACTTGTACCACCTCGCCTTGTGCAGCACAGACCTTTGTAGAGAGAGGTCTGATGAAAAGATTTTGGGGGAATTTGATGAGATGATCTGTTGTGGGGCTGCCATACATGAGGGGATGGAGCCTTGGGATTGGAGAAGAAACACGCAGGCAGCTGCAGGATGTATCACAGGGTGCTTTTTAGTGACTGATCTTTGGACAATGATCGGACAGAGTTCAGGGCTCCATCAGTTCCACCACGTGTGAAGGACTTTTCAATTGCTCTGATGAATGATTAATCGCTCGGTTTGGATCAGCCGACTCATCGCTCCCAGGGCCAGGCGGGTAGGACCGGCACATTTCCAGTGCTAGGACAGCCAAATTCACTGAAGGAACAAACCCTTGTCTCCTTGGAAGAAATAAGAGGGTAAGGATGAGGAAGAAAGGGAGGATGAAAGGAATCAACGGGTCTTATGCATTTTGGAGTGAATTTCTAACTTTCCTCTCTGCAAAGTACATTGTTCTTACCGGTTTGGACAGAACTTTGCCTTAAGATGGAGAAAACCAGCCTGGAGCAGCTTCTGTTTTTAAAAAATACTTTGTTGCCACTGGATTTTCAAAGCTTTTTAGCTTATTTTGGGACGTACATCAATATCTGTTTTTGTTTGAGTGAAGGTTGGTTATTCAGTGGTCGGCTCGTTGAGATGTCCCGTCTATGTTGGCCAAGCTTTGGTGAGCAAAGTAAACGTGCTCTTCCCATCATGTACTGCTGGTTGATTTTAAAGATGCTAATTTTGATTACATAGGATGCATTCTACTTTAATAATCTATTTAATCATCAGAGAGAGATTTGCTCCCTCTTTTTAGAAAAGCCTGAGTTCAGGGTTGCTTTTTTTGCTAAGAAAAACTAAAATTTACTTGAACTTTTCAGGTGTTTTTAAACAAATAAATAGGTAGGTTGAGACTGATATGGTCTTTGTGTTGCCTTGATTCAGTCTCCTTATTATTGACCTTAAGGAAATGCTCAGAAGTATTTAGAAGCTCTGGTTGGTTCCCACCTCACTTATTACAGTGATGGTAATTTTGGTGCAAACGCTCCCCTAAAATCATAGAATCATCGAATCCCAGACTGGTTTGGGTTGGGAGGGACCTTAAAGCTCATCCAGTCCCAACCCCCCTGCCAGCAGCAGGGACACCTTCCACTAGACCAGGTTGCTCAAAGCCTCATCCAGCCTGGCCTTCAACACTTCCAGGGAGGAATGTTCTAGGGAAAATGGTTCTTTTGCATGCAAATAGGTTTTTTTATCAACTCTTCTTAAAAAAAAAAGTGTCTGTGAGCAGCCCCTGTGCTCTCAGACACCGCTGGCCTCCTCGAGATATCTCTGCAGGAAACTATGTTCCTCAGCATAGTGCTCCTTATCTCCCCGTGCTTCACTCCAACCCTGTCCTCCCCAGTGAGCCCCCATCCCTGCCCAGCACCCTGGCAGCTTCCTGCCTGCAAAATCCCCAGCTCTGGCAACACCAAGTGCTTTATTGGCCGCTCCCTTTTCTCCCCCAAGCCCCAGACCTGTCCAGGTCTGTTTCCCACCTTCTCCTGCTGTTCCTCAGCGCTGCTGACAAAGGCCACTGAGTCTCACCTGCTGCCAGGGGAGCATGGAAAGGACATCTCCCCAGACAAGGCTGTGGACATCCTGAACCATAGCATGTCTCCAGGCCAGAGCATCAGCCTGGGATTCCACCACCACCAGGCCAGATTCATCTTTTTAGCCTATTTCTTTTCTCCTTTTTTACCAACAGCAAAGGAAATGCCAACTGTGGCCACCTCCAAACAGACCCCAAACCAACTCTCCTTCTTAGGAACCACCCAGTGAGTTCTCTTGCTGTGCCCTGTCTTGCTTCACTTTGTGAACCTGCACGTCCCACCCCAAAACTTGGGCACTGTATTTAGCATTTTTGGGAACAGAGGTCATGCCTTTCCCAGGACACTGGCTCAGCTGAGGTGTCCAGACCCACCTGTGCCTGGCTCCAAAGCTGGTTTGACTGCTTCCAGCCAGAGGACAGCTCTGCTCAGAGGGGGAAGCCAGCCCAGACGTGTGTCCATCACACATGGAGCTGCCTGGCTGCCGGCAGTACGGCAGGCTGCCAAAGGCCCCGGCCCCGAAACAAGCTGAGGGCTCGCAGCGACGTTGGGTGCAGGGAGAGAGATTGCTCCATACCTAGCTGAACCAGTTTGATGCTGGGCAGCTAAGTCTCCTAGGGCCTGAAAACACAGTGATGGAGCAAAGGAGGAGGTGAAGAGCCACCAGTGGCATGGCCAGCTCTCCCACCAGTGGCATGGCCAGGTCATCCCAAGCTGAAGCAGGGACAGGGTGGCTTTGCTTTTGCTGGGGAAGGTGTGCAGGGCTGTTCCCTGCAGACAGGGCACAGTGGCATCCCCTTGGCTGGCAGGAGAAGGGGTGCTGCTGGGCTCAGGCTCTGCCCCCCATAGTGGGTGATCCCAGCAT
>NW_010317533.1:6184-6519 GCF_000700745.2 Antrostomus carolinensis
ATAACCGGGGGGTTAGGATCCCCCCGGAGCACCCCTGCCCCTCCACCGGACCACCCGGCCAGGGCAGGATCTGGCAGAGAGCTGGGAGGGTGCTGGGACCGTGGATTCCCTTTGCCCACCTGGCTGGGAACCATCCCTGTGCCCTGCGCCTGCACGGACCTTCCCTCCCGGACCCTCGGGGTCATGGCAGGTGGCGAAGATGTGCTGGGTGGGGGGCCGGGGGCTGGCGAGCTGCCTCCAGCCCGATGCCTCGGTTGGACCCCGTCACTAGGACGCTCCGAGCCAGCGCAGCCACCTCCGCGCCGGGCGGTGACACACGGCAGGATTGCCGCCTG
>NW_010317533.1:6611-8445 GCF_000700745.2 Antrostomus carolinensis
CCAGAGCGCGGCTGCGGGTGCCCATGGGATGGGGATGGTGTCAGCAGAGCAGAGCCAGGGTCCCAGGGTGGACCAAGGGCTCCTCTGCTGTATAGGACTGTGAGTCTCCTGCATCACCCAGCTCCCCACCACTCAACTCCTCTAAAGCACCAGCTCCCAGAGTCCCTATAACTGACAGAGGAGGGTCACCTCCACCACAAGCTGGGAAGAGCATATGGAAACACCGCCAGGAAGCAGAAAACAGGTCCAAATCTGGCTGTCCCCAGTGATCTGCCAGTTTGAGGCATGAGTTTGGTTTGGCTTGGTTTGGTTTGGCTTGGTTTGGCTTGGTTTTGGTTTGCCTTGGTTTGGCTTGGTTTGGTTTGGCTTGGTTTGGCTTGGTTGAACCCAGGGATGCTAACCCAAAGCCCAGCCTGTGACTCAGCACAGGGAGGGCATGTCTAACCCTGGGAGATCACCTCGTGCCAGTGCTTTCACCCAGAGCACCCAGCACCCAGCAGAGATGATTCCCAAGCTCCCTGCAGCCCTGTGTGTCCACTGCTGGGGATGCAAGCTCACAGCCATCACCCTTCTCCTTGCCCGTGGACAATGCTGGATGCTTATCAGCCCAAGAGGTGTCTGCAAAGCCAAAGCTCATGCAGCCCAGGCCAGCCTGGGGGTGTGAATTTTTAGGAGGCAGAAGTGATTAAGGTGCTAAAAGAAACAAAGAGCTGTGGTGTAAAGAACCTCAGCTGAAAGAGAATTGAGACAACCTGAATTTAAGGTTGGGGAGGAAATAAGAAGAGGAAAGTAGTGGGGATGGGTCTGTCACATCTGGATGTGCCCAGAAGGACACATCTGTTGCTCAGCCTCCCTGAGGGGACAGAGTTGACTATTCCCCAAGTGGTTCCAGGTCTGGCAATCACCAAAGAAATACTTGAGCCAACAGCTGGGAGATGGTGGAGGGGCTCCAGGTTTGGAAGATGTGCTTTCAGGCGACACAGAGCATGGGGAGGAAGACAGAGTGGTGTTTCCTTCCATCTCGGTGGGTAATCTCCAGCCCCTGTGCGAGGTAAGCGTGCTGGGTGTGGATCTGGGTAGCCTTAGACTCAGCCCCGCTGTCGCTGGCGTTTTGAGGGTGTCACTTTCACTTGTAGCAATGGCACTGCACAGACTTGCCCGCTCCTGCTGCTCTCTGCAACCAGCATCCACAGTTCCCATTCAGGAACCAACAGGACTGGAGTTTCCTCTTTTCCTTCCAGACTCCTTGGGAAGGAGACAACAGATACAAGTGAAGAGGGCTGCAGGACTGGGAATGGTGGGAATGGCCAGCACCGAGCTGGGGAAGGTGAGTGACCTTTGGAAATGGCAAACCGATGGCGACTGAGGCCAAGGACAGCAGCGCAGACACGCTCATGGCTCAGCAACCACAGCTTGGGGCCAGGAGGACTCAACAGTGGCCAGAACAGATGCTCTGGGGAAGAGATGAGACCAACCTACAAGACCTACAAGTGTCGAAGCACCTGAGGACCCTTCAGGTTGGAGAGGACCTGGGAGGACTCTACTCCAAGCCCCGTTAGGAGGAGCAGGGTCAGCAATGACTTCGGATCAGGTTGTCCAGGGCTTGAACCAGACCTCAAAAGCCTCCAAAGATCCCCTGGTCTCCCTGGACCCCCGTTTCAGTGTTTGACTGTCCTCACAGTGAATTTTCTGTCAGCATGGCACCTCTCCTGTGTACACGCCGTGCCTCTTGCCCTTGGACCGCAGGTCCCCACCCCATCAACACCCCAACAGCGGGACTGGAGCATGTTGGCCACGTAGTGACCCACCAGCATCCCTCAGCCACGACCTCGTC
>NW_010317534.1:0-244 GCF_000700745.2 Antrostomus carolinensis
GCGCTGCGGGAGCGTGTGCATCCTGCTCCGGTGGCAGGCACTGGGCTCAGGGGGGACAGCACCCACCGAATGCACCCAGGGTGGAGGAGCTGAGGGTACCCGAATCCTTCCCTGCAGGGACCCACCTGGGGACATTCATAGGTGTTTTATTGCTCTTCCCTAAGGTTCAGATGTGCCTCACTTCCAAAATCTTCCATTGCCCTACAGACTGCCCATGTGGCAGCAGTGGACTTGGCCCTGGGTT
>NW_010317534.1:828-1051 GCF_000700745.2 Antrostomus carolinensis
CCCCGCTTCGGTTGGCGCCGCCTCACCGGTTTGAGGTGCTGCTGCCCCGTGGGTGAGCAGAGCCCAGGGATGGGGCAGCATCACCCATGGGTGCTGCCTGCGGTGTGTCCGGTGGTGTGGTTGGTGTGTGATGGGGACAAAGGGACACAAGCTCTGCTCACGTGCTGGGTGTGTGGCTGTGCTGTTGCGGGGAGCATGCCGGGGTGTGTGCCGGTGGTGTCCC
>NW_010317535.1:0-264 GCF_000700745.2 Antrostomus carolinensis
GGCTCGGCGGGCTTTAAGCCCCTCTGTCCGACTGCCTGCCTCTTTATTTGTCTATGTACGTGTCTGGCTATCGACAATTTGTTGATTTTATTTCGCTCTCGGGGAAGCTGACTGTACCGAACACACTCAGAGGCACACGAGCATCCCAAAGCCCTCACCGCTTCTCGGGACTCAGCTTTCGGCCAGTGCCCTCCTCCCGGTGTGTTTGCCCGGTGCTTCCCCAGCGCCCCCACGCCGGGTGCATTCCCAGTGCGTCCCATCCAA
>NW_010317535.1:356-619 GCF_000700745.2 Antrostomus carolinensis
GTCGGCTTCAGCAGCGCGGCAGCCCCGGCAGCGCCCCGGTAAGCCCTCGGGGTCGCGCTCCCGAGGGGACGGTCGGCCCGGGGAGGCTCCCTGCCCAGCCTCCCGGGTCACGGGCTTCCTCCCAGTCCCTCCCCCCGGGGGCACCTCTGCCGGTAAGCCCTCGGGGTCGCGCTCCCGAGGGGACGGTCGGCCCGGGGAGGCTCCCTGCCCAGCCTCCCGGGTCACGGGCTTCCTCCCAGTCCCTCCCCCCGGGGGCACCTCTG
>NW_010317536.1:0-228 GCF_000700745.2 Antrostomus carolinensis
GGAGAGTCCCAGATTGTAAAAGCAATGCAGGTAATAGCATTCAATTGAATTGTCGTTCTAGCAGAAGCAAGTAAGAGTTAATGGACGACACACAGCCTCTCATTTCCTATGCTGCATCCAAGAAAACGCAGGAGATGACTATAATACGGTATAATTGAACATTTCACTAAATAGCACCACACGGAAGTTCTTTTGGCACGGATTGCATTTGTCCTAGATAACCTTTAT
>NW_010317536.1:251-883 GCF_000700745.2 Antrostomus carolinensis
GCACCCAGACCAAACGATTTTTCAGAATTAGCCCGGATCCTTAGGTTTGTGCCTGGGAGGGTGGGATGAGCCAGCCACCGAGCACCAACCGGGGAACTAGCCCCCTCCTCTGCTTAAAAAAAATAGTCAGCTACGGCAAAACGGTGCTGTAGCCACACAGAGGAGCCAGGAAAGCGTTTGGCTGCGTCCGCACGTTCGTGGGGTGCCCTGTGCTCCTTCCCGGGGGAGCTGGCAGCGGCTGTTTCAGGACCCGGGCGCTGGGACGGAGGGAGCATCCTGCCGGAGCGCGCTCTCCTCTATTTCAAGGCAGACGAGTGCGTCGAAAGGCAAAATCCCTCAGCGGCAGGGAGGCACAGGCAAGACCCACCCCGCAGCTAGCCCCCCCCTCCCCCCCCCCCGTGGGGGGCCCCGCCGCTGCCTGGGGTCATCAACTGTCCCTCTCCCTCAGACACCTCCCAGCATCTCCCAATAGCTTCCGCAGATCAGCCTGGAAGGGGAAAGGGGGATCTGCATCTTTCCTAAAAACCAGAGTGAAATCCAGTCGCTTCAAATGGCTGCTCCTACCTCACCATCCATCACGCAAAGGGGGGAACTTGCTTGGGGGAGAAGGGGGCGCGAGCGGGGTCGGGGAA
>NW_010317537.1:0-7541 GCF_000700745.2 Antrostomus carolinensis
GGGGGAAGCTTCTGGCAGCTTCTCTCACAGAGGCCACCCGCTATGCCCTGCTCCCCACCTCCCCGCTACCAAAACCCTGCCACACAAACCCAATACACCATGTCTCAGCCAAGAAATATCTTTTCCATATGATTTTTCCCCTTTAGTTGTGGAAGCAGTAATGCTGAAGCTTGAAAAAGAGAAGAATGAACCATCAAAACAGGGCGCTATTGCACTATGTCATTTCTTTTGGTGGCAGTATGCTACTTATGTTTTAAGATATGCCTTAGATGGGATTTCCATCAAGAGATGAAGGAATGGCCAATGGTGCATCATGATTCCTTAAAACTATGTGTGATAAGATCTGAATACAAGAGATATAAGGTGTAAATAATTTTCTTTAAAATAAATAAATAAATAAATAAATAAATATCTCCAGTGCAGCTTTACAGAAGTAACAAGTGAAACAGAAACTAACTTACAGGTTGTAGGAATAGATGCATCTGCAGAACTCCCATTCTTTCTGCTGTGTGCCACCAGGAATGTGGTGGAAGACACAGTTTATGCTGGGCACAAGCTAATGGTGGCTCTTCACAGGTATTCTCTGGAGTCTAAAGCACTCCTGCTCCTGCAGCCACTCCTGCTCCTAAAGCTCCTGGCTTGTTTTAAATCCCATATGGATATAAAGGCCATTTCAGATCCTTTCGATCTTTGCTCTCTTGCTTCACCTGACCTTTTCTCCCTGTTCCTTCTCCCCACCCTCAACCGCAAACGGTTAGTTTCTTCTTTCTCTGGGAGTTTAAACTCTGTATCCAAGCTGCTTTGTATGACCTGAGACAGGTCCACTTTATTTTATTCCATTTCCATTTTACTCTGAATAGATGGTAAATTATTTAGTTTTTCTACCCTACCCTGGGACATTCCAGATTTTCCTGCATTGTAGTCTTGTGCAGGAAGGGTTTCTGAAAAAGAATAGAGAGTGGGTATTAGCAGACTTGTTATTAGTACAGGTAGTACTGGTATCCTGATTCGTCAGCAGCCTTCTCACT
This sequence comes from Antrostomus carolinensis, assembly GCF_000700745.2. Lineage (NCBI taxonomy): Eukaryota > Metazoa > Chordata > Aves > Caprimulgiformes > Caprimulgidae > Antrostomus > Antrostomus carolinensis. The sequence continues at coordinate 1,029 of NW_010317537.1, forward strand.
ACAAAATGCTGCTTTAGATATAGATGACTGAGGTTAGGAGCTACACTTTGTGGTGGCTTTAACACAGATAAATTCATTTGCACAAACAAGGGATAGAGAAGTGGTGAGTGACTTTCTTCTGAGATGGGGCAGGCTGTGTTTGAAAAAGCTGAAGCCAAAGCTGATGACCACATACTTGGGCAGTTCTCTTGGTGTGTAACAGGACATGCACTAGGACTGGTGCACACTGAGCTTCTGTGCTGGAATGAAGTACTAATGTTACATTAATTACTAAAATTGTTTGAGCACTGGCTTTACAGAAGATATTCTGAGATTGCTGGTGACGTGGACAAAAGTATGGCCAAAGTAAACAGTTTTCTAGGCTCACAGTCTTCCTTGCTGACAGAAATGAGGTTGGACACAGCCATGAGTCCAAAGGCTGGCATCAGTACTAGCTAGCGCAGAACTGTCGCTGTCAATGATGCTAATGATGCTGCTTCACACATTAACTGAAAAGCCAAATGGACTGTAGCTACAGCTGCATGAATGGACACCTAATTAGACACCCCTAACTGACCTATGTTATTAAAGATTAGGCCACCAAGCACATGGTAGGACCATGCTGCCTGGTATTCACAGCAGCAACTATTTTAAGTCTCAAAACTGAGGAATGGTTCAAAGCTTGACTTCTGGGATGCAGTGTCTGTACATGACTGCCACTCCCCGCCCGGATGCTGACATGGCACAGCCAGGACCTCCAGCTGTGGGGACATCCACCCGGGGGGAGGCACCAGCCCTGCAGCCCAGCCTGACTGAAGGGCAGAAAGGCTGACCCCTCCAGCCTGAAGCAGCTGATGGGTAACAGGGCAAAGGGAAAGGCACACAAATACAGAAAGCCCAAATAGCGAAACTACTTAGCAAAACAAGACTGGCTTAATCGGCTCTGCATGGTTCAAATGAGAGAATCTAATCCCCACCTTATCTTCCAAGATACTCCTGTACCTCTGCTACCTTTGAGCACCTGTACAGGAGGTGCTCAAAATTTCCAAAGGCATCTTGGTACCCCTAGGAATAACTGGTCCTGAACCACAGGCCTTGACTTAGAGATGACAATGATAAGCACTTCTTCTTTTTTGGTCCCTGTGATCCCACTCAGCCACCACTCTTGTGTGCCTCAATGTTCTAAGTATGACAAGTTCCGTAGGTGAATGTCAGGAACATAGTCTACTTTTTTTTTTTTTTTCATCACTAGTAATAAGCTGGACTGTCTTCTTTGCCACAGAACAGCTGCTGTCTCAGGTCTCTCTCACTTTTTTTCCCCAGTGCGTTGCTTGCCCCACACACCCTGAATGAGCAAAGGGTTTCTGCAACACCTAAACCATGGCCATCCAGTCTGGCAACAGATCAGACAGGCATTGCCTTCAGGATAGGCAGCAAATGGATGGGTTGCAGCAAGGGGTTCATTCCACCAGCACTCAGGACTGAACACCACAAGACGATTCAGGTGCTAAAATGACGCTTTCAGAAAGTATTTAGACTGCTCTGATGTCTTCAAAACCACCACTCAACAGCTGTTTGCACACACAGGTGTTTGAGTCTCTTTCAAAAGACCAGATGCAAAACCACCTGCTAAAACCCATCACTGCTGAGAGACTAAATCCCAGTGAGACACAATCCTGCTGCTACCTCCATGTGACACAGCATCAGGGATAACCTCACCCTTTCTCTGATAGATCACAACCCTCCCTGCCTGTCTTTGGGACTTTCTCTGGGGGACTGAGCCTCCTTATATATACATATAACGTATATATATGAATATATATGTACATATATCAGTTGGGGAAGGTACCTGGGAGAGCGCAGACCTCCCCAAAGCTCATCAGAGAGTTAAATCTATGCTTTCACAGCTGAGAGGAGTGCCCTCAGCAGTACGCTCTTGGGCACGTGGGACAAGTTCCTACCTCATCTCCATTTGAACTTCCTCCATTTTGCAGTAACACTTAAATATTAACTGCGCAATGGAGAGAGACCAACTTCTAGCCCACTGTTTAGGGCACTTACCTGTGATCTAAGAGCTCTGGGTTTAGGCTCCTGTCCTCTCTGAATGATTAAATGCTCACTAAGGGGACACAGCTTTGACAGGGGGAGGAGGAATGCAATTTTATGTGCATTCCGAAAGACAATACAATTTTTGTTATTTCACTATGAATTTATTAGCCAGTTTTTCAACAGACCCTCCCTCAAGTTTAAGGTATTACAGAGTGTTCTCAGGCTGCTCACAGTCATCATTACTTGACTAGAGATGGTGATCTACGCTACCACAAGTAAACGCTATCTGGAGCATGCTTTGCCATCACTACCCCACCATCTGGCCATTTAAGCTTAACTTGGCCCCTTCCTGCTCTTCCAGCTGCAGGTTTGGGAGCTGCGTGAGGGCACGAGCAGCAGCCTGGTGCACAACAGCTGATGAAGGGGAACGACCCTTCCTGTGGTGATCCCAACAGCTGAGTCTGCAGACATGCAAGCTAACAGGAGCAGGTGACACCCACCACATGGTCTTCAACACCACAGCACAAGTGCGCAGGAACTCGTCAGAGCTGCATTTTCAATACCTTCCTACCTGGAAACAGGAGTCAGGCTCTTATGGGTGATGCCTGCTCACTCCTTCTGTCCTACATACCCACTTTTTGATGTTGACTCAATTAATAAACAAACCATTCTGGAGCACTTTCCCACTGTGACACATACATCTGCTTGATGTTTTTATTTTTTTATCAGGGGAAAAAAAACAAACAACAAAAACAACAGAACAACTGGTAGTCAGGCAACACTGAACTTAATCTTGAGGATTTTTGCCTGCCTTAGTCAGCTGGCAAGAATTCCTGATTGTGTTTTTCAAGACCTGGAAACATGCCCATTAGAACTCCAGGAATTTGCACGTTTGCATTAACCCTTGACAACCAGGGTTTCAGATGGCAGTTTGAATTTACTAAAAAATGTTCTGCTGGCTCCACCTTCTGCTCTTCAGTCTTATTCTAAAGGATCTGGAAAAGTGACATTGCATCAACAGGGTATGAGGGGCTTAAAATGCTAAACTTCAGATTATGCTTCCACAAAATACCCAAAAAAGCTCCCAGCGAACAGAGGATTATCAACATATTGGCATCTACACAGTCTGTCAAGCTAGTGATAATCTAGAACACAAATAACAAAGCAGCACAGTCTAAACCAGACTCAAATGGGTGCTGGATTGATGCCATGATACCTAGATTGCAGACCTAGGCAGCTGCAGCACTTAGCATTCCTTTCTACCAGAAATGCTCCCCAGCTTCACTGTGCAGACCACCGACCAACAGGTCCATGCCTCTGCCTGCAGCCCTGCTGCCAAATGCCAGTGAGAGCCAAATGCCAGGAGAGCTCGACGGTGCGTCAGCTGCCCAAAGTAACAAAACTCTTGGTATTGTTTGGACTCAGCCTACACCATGATGCAGTTGGCTGAAAAGCCTAGCTGAAGCGGGAGAGCTTTTCACACGTGGTTTGTGTGTGTCTAAACTCCTCATTAAGGAGGTGTGATGTGAACTTCCCATCGATCCACAGCACCACCTACTGAGAAGCATCTGGGATTTGCATCCCCAGGCAAGTGAACTCCTACAGGTCCCGTATGAGGAGGCATCTCACAAACTAGCTTTATGGCACCTTCTCTGTCCCTCTTCCCTGACCAGGAGGATCTGTTCTCAGCAGCCACGTGCCCTTTAACTCGCTTGTATTCACATCATCGTAGCAATTGTCCGTTTCTTTAAGTTTGTTTCTCCTGCCCGTTTCTCTCCCTCTCCCCGTTGGTACCCTGCCCTTTGCTCCATGCTGCCTGCCTGAGCCTTCTGACTGAGATTGCTTGTTTACAGCCATATGCCTTTATTTTCCCTGGAAACCCTTTGACCCGCACATCCCTCTCTGTTAAGCGGCTCCCTCCCACCCCAACTTGGAGACTAATAATAACCCTACATGTTACTGGCCATAATACAACCTCTAAAACTACCTACATACACAAGTCTGTGCATTTCCAAGGTAACTCTCTGCATATTTGCTGTTGCTTGTCATTTTCTTGGTCAGCCGAGTCCCTCACTTTCTCCTGACTTCTGCATCACTTCCAGGGCTCGGGTCCCATGCACATCTTGATGATACATCTGGGCCTTTTTCTATGCTCTGAAGGGAACATCTGCAAGATCTAGTCTTGCCATCTCAATGCTCAGGACTCCCAAGCAGACATGCCATTCATAATCCCTCCTGCCACTGCCACACTTCAGCAGAGTTTACGGGTCCTACGCTCCCATAACACCACCCCATAAGGGATGGGGAAACCTAAGGTACGGCCATGTTGTAGATCTAGCCCTCCACCTGCCTTCCTGACAAATGGGTTTCGGCTTACAAGCCATGGGAGATGATGCCATCTTTTCTCTCCTACATGAAGCACCATGCACCTCAGAGATGCCACTGGAAACAGCTCACACAGAACAACCTGACGTGTGACGCTTTTCCTGCTCAAAGACACCAGAACTTAAATAATAAATTCCGAGTTACTTCTGGATGATAGTGAAGGGACAGGGGAGGAAATAGCTCAGTTTCACTGATATGTTTGTCCTTGTATCCCCAGGCCTTTGCAAGTTAACGCATTTTGAATGTAGATACACATGCACGACAGAATGAAGAAGTGCCTGATTGTTACCACAGAAGCACCAGGGGCCTGGCCAGGAATGAAAGGACCATCCCCTGGGGAAGGGGCAGAGTTCAGACTTTCTTGGCTTCCTCCTACAAATCCTGCTTTACACTGAGTTCAGCAAGATTTGGCGGCACAAGCAAGGTGGCTGTTGGCACAAGTAGAATGTGCAGTGCCATCCACTGACCTTCTTCTGTTAAGATCAAGGCAGAAAATTTCTGATGGATGGCTAATTTGGGTCTTCTGGAAACTGAACTAGAGTCATCATCAAAGGCCCAAACTTCAAGCCAACAGTTATATAGATATTCTTAGTCTCTGAAATATTGAATGCTTTTGAACCAACAAGTTTAAAGAATCATTAATAAAATACAGACCTCTTAACCCCTGAGCATCAAGTCTCTCGTCTTTTACTCTTCTACCTTCATTTGGTATTTCACATCTTGCTTTGCATTAGCTTACCAAAGACAGTCTGGTGAGTTTTTAGATTCCCACCATTACACAGCACAAAGCAGCACCCAGAGCTTTCCATCTTCCTTGGTTAACGTCCATGAGGAAAGAGAGCTGTGCTACAAGCAAGCTCACAAATGTGAATGGGAATCCTAAAGCCACTTTCCAAGACCTTCCCTTTCCGAGACCTTTTTAATTTAAGGCCAGGAAGCTTCTTTGGGCTACGTACCTATTTCCACTAAAGGCTACAAAGCAGTAAGAAACCCAGTCAGCAAGAAACCCCAATGAAAAGTGGCAGGTAGGTGAAAGTGGTTCAAGAGGCTCAGCTATACGAGAGAGAAATTATTGGGGAAAAAAGGAAAGAAAATGGCACTAAGGAGGGGAATGAATGCTCTGCAATACTCAGTTATGAATAACACTGAATCCCACCGTTGCTAAGGAATTGTTCTGCCATCTACAAAAATAATTAACATTAGCAATATCGTTTAGCATTTCAGTTAGCTACAATTAACTGTTGGGAAGCTCTGAAAGTTCATTACTGCTGGATGTCTGTAGTGGTTTTAACCACACAGAACTACCATGATGGTACACCAGCGCGTTGGAGTCAAACATCTCATACTTGGAGCTCAGGCCACCCACTTGTGAGCAGCACACGCTAAACCTCACGCCACTTCAGGAGGTACTTATTATAACACTACTGCTTACAGCAGGGCGTGTGGGTTGTACAGTACAGTAATTTACATGTCATCACCCAGAACGCTATCCCAGTCAATGTCTATTTTGGTTCCCATATTGGGGTGGATATCTGAGCATGGGGTAGCAAGTGGAAATGATGCTAACGCATTTTCTTTGTCACTTGTGCACCAACATTTTGCCAGGCGTCAGTTACATTCAGCCTCCAAAAGAGCATCAGAGCTGCAGTCTTTGAGACAATACCACAACAATCCTTGGCACCCGTCCTGAGGTCACTGCAGGGTCACCACTGACCATCCTCTTTCCCAGCTCACAGAGACAGTCTTAACCGTCTAGCCGCAGAGCTCACTGCTGAGCTACATCCAGTAATCCTCCTCCTCCTCTTCCCCCGGGCCCCTGGAGCTAATCACCCAGCAGATCTGTCAGCAGGGCACAGGTAGGCAACCTGGCTGCAGGCCTCCTCCTCTAAAGCACACCAGCAAGCCAGAGCAACAGAAGTTTAGCTAGGGCTCAGATGTGGCCGTGCCCTACCCAGGCTGCATTAAATACAACAGCCATGCCTCGCTATACATTCCTCGGGTAACAAACTTATTTTGTACTTCCCCACTGACCCGCCAACAGACAAAATCCAGAAAATAACTGCCATCTACACAGCAGATGCGAGGCACGTGAAGTCAGCT
>NW_010317537.1:7578-7836 GCF_000700745.2 Antrostomus carolinensis
ACTCACTCACAGCCCTTTAATTTAGAGCAATTTTTAAGCAGCCTTCTGCACTGCACTGCGACCCCAGATGCAATTCAGACACATAAAGGTTTTTATTCAGACACTTACTCTGGAAAGCTTTAAAAAAAACCCCCCAAAATCCCCAACCAACCAAACAGAAAACCAACCCAAAAAACCCCACCAAACAAACGGCAAAGTCTACAGCTGCTGTCCCCGCAGCGCTCGGGCAGGGCCGGGGAAGCAGGGGCTGCTGCTGCC
>NW_010317539.1:0-1392 GCF_000700745.2 Antrostomus carolinensis
CTCCGGAAAGCACCTCGGGGCTGGCAGGGCGCAGGTTCCCGGCCCTGGGATGGGTTTCTCCCCGCTCGGATTTTGGTGCGCAGTCGTGTTAGCTCAGTGGCAGCCTCGCAGCTCGGAAGGAGGGGGGCGGGAGGGGCCGAGCCCGTTGTACTGTGAAATTTAACAGTCTGAACATCCCTTTATTAAAAGCTGCTGCTTGACATTTACACTGCGCCAACAGACTCGCCGCCTAATCCAGGCGAAAATATATTGTACCTCGGAGTAATTGGGGCCGTTGCAAGAGACGCTACAGAACGTTTCCGAGCGGGAACAAAACGGCGCGGAGCCAAAAAATCCAGGAACACTACTTTTCCTGGTTAATTATGATTAAACCATTTGGCTGAAATACATTTGGCAATAATGGAATTCAGGAAAAAAGAAAAAGGGGGGGGGGGGGGGGGGGGGGGGGGGAAGCGGAAGAAAGTTAACTTTATGCTCCAAAAAATTAATCTCAACGTTTAGTGCTACTGTTTTTCTTTTGTCAAATGTTTCCCCCGATGCAGGCTGAGGACATGATCAGAAATGCTCAGGGAGCAGAAAGCACATTGATTTCAGCTTGTTCTGTCCGCAGACAGGCCCTGACAAGGTTGTTAGAACAGTTGGGGAGGTCTCTACAATCACTTAATTACCAAAGCTGTCACTCAGGCGGGACGGGACTGGCCGCTCATGTGGCTGCGAGGAGCATTCCACTACTGGGTTTCCTCCTTGATGGATCTGTGCTGATGGCATTGCAAAATAATTATAGTGAATTTTCTGATGTGTGATTTTATACCAAGTTCATGCTTCAGAAAGGTAATCGGAAGGATGAGAAGGGTCAGTGCCATTTCAGATTACCTGAAGTCCAAGCGAAAGGGTAAAAAAATAATAATAATAAAAAAAAGAGCCGAACCCAGGGAGCAGAGAGGAGGAGGGCTGCGGGGAAGGGGCACAGCGATGCGATTGAGAATTGCTGAAGGGTATTGCGAGCAATTCGTCAAACTGTGCAAGTGATTTCCTTCCGAGCCAACAAATGGCAGATTGATTTTGTCCAACGTAGGTTTAGCCACATTTAAAATGATCCAGCGGTTATTACCGCGATTGGCTTTGCAGCTGACAGGCAGTTGTAGGCAGAAGGAGAATGGATCCTGTTTACAGGAGACGTGTTCTTAACCGCTGTCAAATGCAGTTAAGTAAATATCATTAGGAAGAAGTGCTGTTAAGAGAGAAAAAAATGCCAATCCGATAAATATGCTTTTCCTCTTCTCGGATCCCTGCTCTTCTCGGGAAGGCTCTGCAGGGAGAAGCTGGCGCTTTCTCGGCCGGGGGGCTCTTTCCTCGGAGCTTCAGCAACGGGCGGGGGGGAATGGCAGATCC
>NW_010317540.1:0-1323 GCF_000700745.2 Antrostomus carolinensis
ATATTTATTTTTATATATATAATATATATATATATATAGTGCTCTTGGGAGCCAGGATGGCGGCTAACGACCTATAGGAATCTATACGGCGCGAAGGGGAAGGCGCCAGGTTGTCCTCATGGGGTTTGGGGGTGATGGTGTGATGGTATGTGGGCATTTTGGTTGGACCCCAAGTGCTCCGGAGGCACGTGGCTCACCCCAGCTCTGGGAGATATTTTGGGGATGTCTGTACCTCTGGAAAAAAGCTTTAAAAAATAATAATAAATCACACCCCAAGTAGGAAAGCTGGAGACAGTGCCCGGACCACCTTGGATTTTGCCCAAATTTATGTAAAAAAACCAAAAACAGGGTTGCAGAGCTGCTAAAAAATTCAGTTTGAAGAGCAGAAAGGATGAACTGACCAGTACAAAGCCAGGTCACTCCCAGTACAAGGCCAGGACATTCTGTCCCCAGGGACACTGGGGTGTCCCAGACACGCTGGAGCAGCACAAGGGGTGACACCGGCATATAAAGAGGCAAAATTATCCCTCGCTGGGGAGATGTGACCCAAAAACCTGGATGAAGGCAGGAGATCCCGTGCAGAGGGGGAGCAGGGGCCAAGCAGCAGTGGAGGGGGGCCAGGGGACTGCACCCCAACACCCACCCACCCATCCCTCCCCACTCCATACCAGCAATGCACGACGCCAGCTTCCCTCCAGCAACACCCGCCCGCGGCAGCTGTAAACTTGTTTAAAACAATAATTTAAAATCAAAAGACTGAGTGGAAAAAAACAAAAACACAAAGAAAAAGAAAAAAAAAAAAGAAAAAAGAAAAAAAGGAGAAAAGAAAGTAGGTGAGGAAAATAGGCAGCATCTCCAGTCCCGTGGATGCTTTTGGGGGGGGTATTATGGGGACAGGGGGCACCCACCCTGCAAGAGATGGGGTTCGGTTTGTGCTCCCCAGCCTGGGCAGGGTCTTTGGTGTTTGGCAGAGCCCGGTGGGAGCTGGTGACGATGTGGATGAGCTGGGAAAAGCTGGAGGGTGAGGGGAAGCGGGTGGTCTGGCAAATCCCCTCACCCTGATATGATTTCAGCAGCAGTGAAGGAGAGAGCGAGACGGCAGCGCGGGGAGAAACACGGGTCGAGTGGAGACACCTAGCGAAGGCTGGCCCGGCACGGCACGGCACAGCACGGCCACCCACGCATGGGGCTGGGGAAAGCAGGTTTGGCAGGAATTTCTGGGTTTTTAGGGCAAGGAAAAGGCCCCTCTGCAACACCAGCCCATGGGGGATGTTGGTGACCCCCCCATTAGCAGCCTCCATTGGGTTGTGTCTCCCCCCCGGG
>NW_010317540.1:1432-1713 GCF_000700745.2 Antrostomus carolinensis
TGCAAGCACCCCAGTACCGAGGATGCCATGGGCAGCGAAAAGGACGCAATGGGGTGATCTGAGGTATGGGCTGGCCCTGGGGACACATGCCACAGGGCCAAGAGCCCCTTGGGGACATCACAGAGGTGATGCATGGGGACAAACAAGCACATCCCCCCATGACCCATAGCTGTGTGCTGCATTTTCAACCCAAAACACAGCGCCTGACACCAGGACCCCGGCACGGGGCTGGGGACCATGTGCTGGGCCAGCAACACAGCCCTCACCACCACCATCTCATC
>NW_010317540.1:1952-2586 GCF_000700745.2 Antrostomus carolinensis
TGGTGCCAGGCCACGGGGGAGGCTGCAGCTGCTGGCCCGGAAGAGCCCAGCACCAGGTACCCACATCACCACCCCAGAAAAAAAAGAGCAGGGAGAAGAGGGGTGTTTGGTTGTGTTGTTCTCATTATTATTAATATTTCTTTTTTTTTTTTTTTTTTTTTTTTTTTAATAAAATGCCACATCACTCTAGAATTTTTCTCTATGTTAAATGTACAGAAGAGAGTTCAACACCAGGGTTCCTCTGGAAGAATAAAGTAGGGATTGGTGTGTTCAGTTTTTTTGTGAGGGGTAGTGAGATGTGCATTCACCAGAATTATGGCTCTTTCCATTGCCTATAAACATATTTATGATGTCTATTAAAAGAGTTTTAGTTCAGTGCTTACTAATAATTTGGCTTAGTGACTTGTTCAAGTTCATTTTACATTTTTAAAAAATTATTTTTCTCTGAACTCTTTCGGTTTTGCTTTTTTCTAAGTTAAATTAATAGCAGGAATTTCATCAGTAGGGAACACTGACATTTTAGCCACTACGGTGGTTCTGGATGCCACCTCCATGCACCATCGCCCATCCTCGGAGATCCTGCCCCAGCTATGGAGGAGGAACCGGCTGTGGAGGGACCGGGAGCCTTTTCCTG
>NW_010317541.1:0-250 GCF_000700745.2 Antrostomus carolinensis
GGGGGAGGCTGCTGGGGGTGTGTGTTGTCGGTAGATTTGGGGTGTGAAACCCCATCCCTGGGGTTGCAGAGATGTTTGTGTCCTGCAGCTGGTGCCTGGGGTGGGATTTAACATCTCCTCTCCAGGGTCCCATCCCTCCCAGCCTTCTCCCCACCACCACGCTCCCCTCAGCATGTCCTGGCTGGGGGGATGCGGGCTGGGTGTCACCCCAGAGCCCCCACCCATCCCTCTGGACATGCTCTTGGCACCA
>NW_010317541.1:587-2310 GCF_000700745.2 Antrostomus carolinensis
CCCCCCCGCTCAGCCGAGTTGCTGCCAATGCTCTGCCATGTGCTCCCTGCCTCAGTTTCCCCCCGGGAGATCCAGATTTGCCTGCACCTCCCTGACCCGAAGAACGAGTCCTGGAAGGGGGAGCAGGGCTGGGGAGCGGGACGGGACTTGCTCCTCACCCCCCGCTCCCTCCCCGTTGCCCGAACACCCAGCGCAGAAATGAGGCAGAACCTGTTCTGTGCACCCACGGGGATGCTGCCAGCACCCAGCACCTGGCACCCAGCACCCAGGGGACAGAAGGAGGGTTTGTTCCCCTGGATGGAGCTTTGGGAAGTGGCTGGAGCTGGGCTGCAGCTCATCATGGGTGTCTGCCAGGAAAAATATCCCCACGGGCTGACCCCGCACCTTGACCGAGCTCATCATGGGTGTCTGCAAGGAAAATCATCCCCAGGGGCTGACCCAGCACCTTGCTCGCCCTGTGCTGGTGGCCAGGGTGTTCCTGGGTGTCACTGGGATGATGAAGCCTCTGGCCATGGCTACCCCGTGGGTGCACAGACCACAGGGAGGCACCCAGGGGGGCTCTGGTCCACGGGCACTGCTGGGTGGCAGCGGCTGAGACCCAGCAAACTCATCACCCCTCTGTGCCACCAGGGATGGGGTGGGGGGGACACTCTGCAGGATGTGACCCACTGCTCCCCACACACCTCCAGCTGTGGGGTTTGGCTCTGTCTGTGCTGGGGACGCCATGGAGGGGCACTGCCCCACTGAGCAAGCCCATCACTGGGGTGTCAGGTACCATCTGTCCATCCATCCACCCATCTGTCCATCCATCTCCAGAGGTCCAGGAGCAGCGGATGGATCCTGCCAAGTCCTTTCCTCTCCCAACCTCAGCCAATAAAATATTCCTTTACTCTGGATGTTGCTGCTCCAAAGGGTCTGGGATGCACAGAAGGGGCTCGCTGCCCACCCTGGGTGACACGGGGCTGAGCCAGCACCCCACGAACACCCCTGTGGGGACACGACAGTCCCTGAGCCATCGCTCCCCACCCCCTGCAGAGACCTGGTCACGCTCACTGCATTTCCAGAGCATCCATAGCTGGGACCTCATCCACTGGGACCTCATCCATCTGGTATGTGACCTGACAGCGAGAGCTCTGCGAGGGGAGGAAGGGGAGGGTGACGGACAGACAGACAGACAGACAGAGCTGTTGCTAAAGTCTCATTTCCTTAGAAACCACACTAAAAATAATCCCCTTTTCTTGTGGTCCTGTGCTCGGCGTGTGCTGCCGCTGCACCCCACTGCAATTCCTCCCCCCACAGCGCTGCCATCTCACCCTGAAGCTGTCTGGGTGATGGTTGGGGGCTGGCAGGGAGCCTGACCACCCCCCCAGACAGCCACCCTCCCCCTGTGACGGACGGAAACCGAGGCACAGCCCCCCCACTGCCCTGGGGGCTGGGGTTTACCACTGCCAGGCATTGCTGGCCTGATCCTGCGTGGGGCTGAGCACCCAGATTTGTCCAGGGTCTTTGGAGGAAGATGGGATTGTGCTGGGCAGTATGTGACCTGTGGGGCTGCCCCCTGGGATAGGGGCTCTGGGACTGGGGGTAGCTATGGGGTGAGGGACTGGGAGCCATGGGGCTGGGGACCCCCCGCTGGGATGGGGGCCCTGTGAAGCCCCACAGACCCCCCACGCTGGGATTTTGGGATTGTGGATTTGCTGCCTCCCTCATACCCAGCACAGAC
>NW_010317542.1:0-446 GCF_000700745.2 Antrostomus carolinensis
AGCTCCTAATTAACTTCAGGGAGTAATTAACCAGTTAGAGCCCTCCCTTAATGAGTTATAACCCCTCCTTAATGAGTTACAGACCCCTGTTAATGAGCTATAGTCCCCCCTTAATGAGATGAACCCCGCATTAATGAGCTCTGACACCTATTAATTAGCTCCAAGACCCCTTAATGAGCTCTGACCCCCCCTTAATGAGCTCCAGGATCCCTTAATGAGCTCGTAATGAGCTCTGTGTTCCCCTAATGAGCTCTATGACCTCTTAATGAGCTCTGACCCCCCCTTAACGAGCTCTCTGACCCCCTAATGAGCTCTGTGACCCCTAATGAACCCCATTAATTAATGAGCCCCGTTAATTAACCACAGTGGGTAACGAGCAGCTCCGTGTTGGTGGGGGGGGATTCCCTGTACCCCGTTAATTATCCCTGAGCACTAATTAGCCCCAT
>NW_010317543.1:0-435 GCF_000700745.2 Antrostomus carolinensis
CATTGGGGACACCCCGAGGACACCATGGGGACACCACAGGGACATTGGGGGGACATTGGGGACACATTTGGGACACTCTGGGGACATTGAGGACATTGTGGGGACACCCTGGGGACATTCCAGGGCCACTGGGGACACCCTGAGAAGACCTTTGGGACACCAGGGCCATTGTGGGGGAAGCCTGGGGACACTCTGGGGACAATGTGAAGACCCTGGGGCCACCAAGGACACTGGGAACACCCTGGGGACATTGTGGGGACACTGTGGGGACACCCCAAGGACACTGGGGACACCAGGGGAACATTGGGGACAAGTTACGATGTTGACACAGGTGGCCAAACGCTTCTGCACCATCGCCCTGCTCAGGGGGTGGCATTGTCACCCCCCTGTCACCCCCCCGTCACCTGTCACCCCCCTGTCACCTCCCCTGTCACC
>NW_010317544.1:0-11708 GCF_000700745.2 Antrostomus carolinensis
TACGGAAGCATTGCCCAAGCCCTGGCAATGAGAGAAGGACAGGCAAGCACTGGAGTGCACGGCCAGGCAGGGGACACTGGTCCTGGGTCAGGTGAACATGAGAGGTTTCCTAGCTCTTGCAGATTTTTGGCTTGGCCCAAGCTGCTGCTCAGCAGCCAGGTCTGGGAAGACACTAGTGGCATGAAAACACCCGTTCTCAGACCAGGGTGGTTTGCTTTCAGTTGGGAGCTGAAATGCAGGGCAAGGCAAACTCAGGAGGGAAAATTATTCGTTCTCTGCTTGAGTCCTCCCACATTTTGTCTCCTGGTCAGCCTGTGTCACTGTCTCAAAACCAGCACCAGTCCTGTGGTGGGACAGGATCTTTCAGCCTCAGCACCTGGGATGAGAGGACACCTGCTTGCCATGGTCCCTACTCTCAAGCCCCCAACACAGGGACTGCAGGGCTGGATGGGGCTTTCCAAACCACTTCTGTCTGAAGCAGCTGTCCACCCAAATAAGCAAACATCGATGGGTCAGGGCAACCACAACTTTAGAAAAAGGCGTGCAAGCTAAATTATTTCCCTGGGAAATATCAAAAGTTACTTATGGCAAGAGCTAATTTGGGCACACTTGAGTCAGGAGCAGTGGAGAAACAACCATGAAAACTGCTGGCTTCCTCTTCACTGGGATGGAGCCAGGACATCACCTCTGCCCAGCACACCAACCTCGGTGCTGCCTGCGCCCCAGGTCCTGCCTGTACACCTTCTCAGCAAGCAGCCTCAGCAAGCAGCAGCAGTCTGGGTTCTTGAGGATGATGGTGAGTCTCATCTGAGCACTTTTGTGTTTTATTGAAGGCCACAGAGAAGCAGTGGCCTGGAGCTTGGTATAAGACCTGGTTCATGGCAGCATCCCTCCAGACACCTCATGGTACATGCGCCAGCAGCCAGCAATGTCCACAGGCACAGGAGAAGGAGATGATCTCTGGATTGTCTAAGCAGGGGACCATCTCCGTTTTACAAGGAACTCTTCGCATCATGGTAGGGCCCAGTTTGCGGGAGCTGGCCCACCAAGAGCCCTGGGAGAACAGCCCCTTGCCAGGGGGGACACCAGCCTGAGAGGATGGTCTGAAGAAGTGGATCTCTCGGGAGCCGCAGAAGCACGGTAACCTCAGAGCAGTGTTTGACCCTCAGGGTTATGAGGCTCCCCGTGAAAACCCCCATCGTACATCACATCCCTGCAGAGGCAGGTTGAGTCACCCTGCCAAGTGCCCAGGCTGCAAGAAAGTCTGAGTGAGGCTCAGATGGTCTAGCAGACAAAGGATGCTCTGTCACCTCCCATGGTCACAAGGCCTCTGAGAAAAGGCACGTGGTGGGTCCCTTCACTGTGAGATCCCACCCGGACACATTTTCCCCCATTTCACATCCCCTCCTCCCAGCAATGTCACTGCAGCTGAGCCTTGACCAAGGCACCGTTGCCAAGGGAGCCAAGGATGTGAGACTTGCACATCCTTCCTTGCAGAAAGGACTCTCAAACTCTACATTCTCCCCTTGGGTTGCTATCCTTTGCCCATCTCCACCATCTATGGCCTGAGGAGCAATCATCCCCTGACTCTTATATGCTGGAGGAATGCCCCAAATACACCACACTCCTCTCTGCTCCCATTTACTGCCCATAAAATACGTCAGCAGCAACATGTGATCGATGCTATTGAAAGAAGCTGACAGATCTGACTCTATGGGCATAGGAAGGCGTCCCCCCTTCATCACCTAAACACCATCCATCATCCAGGCTGATGCCAACTCTGTGCTGATCTGCCACCTGTAATGGATTGGAAGATGTCAAAAGGGCCTGTTACGTCCAGATGACTCTTCCTCCAGAAAGGAAGCTTAGGGGCTGAGGAGTAACTGTACATCTCTCACATCACATCTTTAACCACCTCCAAGATATCTCTCCTTGCTTCATCTTCAAGGGACTTTCCATCATCAGAGTTCAACTACAAGAGCAGCACCAAATTCCTGGGCCAGCTGAGATGTGCAAGGGTCCCATTGAGGTCTTCTGGGAGAAACGTTGTGCAGCCACCTGACAGTCAGGAGGATTGGGGTGCTTACCTGCTGCTCCTGCTGTTGGAGAGCCTCTTCACCAGGAAGCCCTCTGTGACCTGGCTGGGAACATGGGTCCTTACTGGTGACCAGCCAGCAGCTCCTCCCTACTGCCCCATCCCACCTTGCTGCTGTCCTCTGCTGAAGGCTTCCCTGCACTCACATGCTCCCCACACTCAGGGACATCTCTGCAGCTCCCCAAGGACATCTGGCATGAAAAGCCCCAGTGTATGGAGAAGAGCTAGACCTGAAGCTCTGACTTGGAGCTCCTTTTCTTCCAGGGCAAACACAACCCAAGAAATCATGGCAAAGAGCCAGCCTAGAGTTGGATGGGAACAGACCAGCATCTCCTTACCTAGGAAGACCAACTGGACTTGTCAAGAGGAAAGAAATTCATCTACATCTCACACATATGGTCTCATCCTAATGGATATGTATGAGCATAAGGGAAGAAGAATAACCTTCTGGTTAGGCTAAGGGCTTGGCAGTTGAAATTTCATGATGCTATTCTCAGCACTGTCCACACCTTGCTCCAAAGCCTTGGAAAACTCTTTACCCATCCTCAGGCCTCACGTTTCCATCTGGAAATGTGGTCGATACCTATTTCGCACTCACCGTGGAGGAGAGAGAAGGGACATTTGAGATGCATCTCCTTCCTTGGGCGACTCTTGTTTCGAGTTAAAGAGAGCGGGCAGGAGAGATGAGAAGAATGAAAAGCCACGAGGCTCCCCTGGGAAAGCTCCAGTGCTGCTTCAGGCTGCCTGGAAAACTCAAACCTCAGTGGAAAGAGGGAAAATGTCCTTTCCCCGCAGTCTGGGGCAGCACAACTCGTCACTTCTGATAACCCAGAGTGAGCTGGAGCTATCAGAGAGTATTTTCATCCTCATGACCCAGCCCCAGATGCTTCCTGGGCTTGATGTCTTCCAGGAGGGATGCACGAACGTGCGCTGCCCAAGCTGAGGGGAGCACCTGGGACCACCCACCAGGCTGCCAACCAGGCAGGAGGCAATGGGCTGGTGGTGGAACCCCATTGTTTGTCAGCAAACATGCACCTAGAAACCTGCTGTTGCCTGCTCAAGGACGACGATGCTCGGCACTGGGACCTGCAACAGCCAGTGGCTTTGCCCAAGGTGTTCCAGAGGATGAGGTGCTCCAGGTGCCCCAAGGTGCTCCAGTGGATGAGGTGCCCTGAGATGATCCAGGAGCCTGCAACACATGGCCAGGCTGAATCTAGGAGATTTCAATAGCTTCCTGGAAGTGGATGAGGTGTCTCCCCACCACTTCCCCAGCACTGGGAGACTTGATATCTAGCCGTGTCCATGCTGGGCAGCACCATCCACCTCCAGCTCGGCATGAGGGTCCCACCCCTGCTTTGGTGCTCCCAGCCCCATGGTCATCGCAGACCCATGAGTAGACCAGGGACATCCCTCCTCATTCTGCCTCCTCCAACTCCCATGCTGCCCTGATCTGGCTCTGGCTGGGACCCCGTTCCCTGGACAGATGCTAGTGTGGGCTCCCTCCTCCATCTCCTCCTCCTCCTCCTCCCATGGGGCATTTCTCCAGGAACCCCAGGCCTGCATGGGGAACACAGAGCAGCCATAAATCCTTCCCTGCAGCCCTGGGCTCTGCCAAACTCTCCCTTCCACCCAAATTTATGGAAAAGCAGGTCCCTGCCAGCAAAGCACAGTACAATCGCGAGGTAGAACAGGCGGTACTTGCCGGCTGCTGAAAGGGCTCCTGCAGTCTCCTCAGCTGACAGCCCTTCTCTTTCTTTTCCTCCATGGCTTGGGGACAGACACATCCCTGCACAGCCGAAGGACCCACGGCACAGCTTGCCTCACCCCATCCCACTCCCCTGGGAACCCCAGCCCTCTGGGAACGCCCCAAGCCACAGGGTCCCACAGCAAGGGAGACCCTCCACGAATGGGCAAAGATGAGCCCAAACACCACCTTATTCCCCCTTCCACCTTGTGACCCCCAGGGCTGGCAGGGGGTGAGCCCAGACGTAGTTGGGGGAAGACGAAGGTTTCAGGGAGGGAGGCGAGAGCCAGGAGCTGAGCATCACCAGGGATTTTATCAGGGTAGCAAGGGTCAGCCCAGTGCCAGCCCCTTCCTCCGCTGTTATGGCAGAGGTAGAGCTGACAGTAGACCTGAGTATTTGCATTTCCTGATGGCTGCGTGCTGAAATTTTCAGTCTTAATGGAGCATTAATGCTGGCTCCTGCATTTCATTACTTCTGAGAGCTAGAAAAAGCACAGAGCGAAAATAAAATTTCCCCTGAACTCGGCCGGTGAGCCTGGCCACTGAGTGCCTGCTTCTGCCAGCCACCCTCGCACACAGCTGCAAGCTGGCCCCAGCTGCAAGCCACACATCTGCAGAAATCCCACCACAAAATGCTACCTCTTTCCTTCGTTTATCCTTCACCCCAGGATGCACCTTCCCAGGTATGGTGGAGCCCAGAGCCCACACGCCCACCACCCAGTCACCACTCCAGGTGGGTTCCCCTGGGATCCCCCTGCAAACACAGGGATGTTTTGGAGATGCAGCTCCTCAGCCCTTCCCGTTTCATGTCCTGCTCTGCACAGGTCAGAGAATTCAATGTTCTTTTTGCCCAAATCAAACTTGGCTGCTGCTTCTTTGCCGCAGCCTGGACACGATTTTCTGGGCCTGAGCTTAAATGTAAAGCACTTGGAAACCTCTCTGGCCTGAAAGCAGAGGGAAGGGGGGCAGCCAAGGCTTGCACCAGAGAGCAGGATGGGGCAAGCACAGGTGCTGGAGGTACTGAAAGGAAGGATCAGGCAGGAGGGAACCTCCTGGAAGCTTGGCATGGGCCAGAGCAAAGCTCATCTACTGGCCACGGTCTCTGTAACGTGCTTTTCAGGGTGATTTTGGGGATGTTCAGCATGCCAATGGCCAGCACCCTCTGTGTCCCTCAGGGTGTTGCCTCTTGCACGTGTCCAAGCCCAACTTAAGGGCACACTGATGAAGTCAAGCCCAGGGCACATTGAGGAGAGCACCCAGGCAGCATCACAGCATCTCTTGTGGTCTTCAGATCTGAAAACCTCTATGTCTCTATCTGCTTCGTCTTTGAGGTTCACCATCAGCAGGGAGTGTGGTACCTCTCCATCCTCTCTCTTGTTTGAGACTCATGAAGGTCTCAGCCATCAACACCAGGCAAGGGTGGGAAAATTAGGCTGGCTGAATGTGACTCCCCAAAAAACCAACCCCATCCACAGGCTCTCCAGACCCTCCATAACCCTACTTGGAAGTGACTGGCCAGAGCTGATCCAAACACCACCGTCTGAGCAGCTTCACACTGTTCCCCAAGCCAGGGAGGACCATACATCACCTCCATGGTATCTGGGGTGCATTGATGGGGGTTCCCCTTCCTGCATCCACCCACACCACGAGGTGACTTTCCCAGCTTGAAATTCCCCCTCACTCTCCCGAACCTGGTTTCCATCTGCACAGCCAGCCGGCAGCCCCCTCCTGCCCAGGCAGGCCTGCCCTGCCTTTCCTGGCCGTAAAAACAACGGGGCAGTGGAAATATTTCGGAAACACCTTTTACAGCTCTCTAGCCAGGGTTGCCGTTAACCCCTGAAGGAGCTGGCTGCCATTAGGAAAAACAATTTCATTCTAGCCAAATTATTTCACAGGAAAAGGCTGATTTTTGTGCCATTTTTAACGCAGATGACTTCAACATCATTCCCTTGGACTTTGCCATCTTTTCCTGTTCGCATGTAGTGCAATGACCTGGCGCTCTGGCGTTATCTGGATCAAATGTTTTCCTTTGCTCCACATTCAGTGATTTCAGTTCTTCAGGACTTCTCCATCAAACCACCCTGTTTTGCTGGACTGTGGTGCTGCTCTGTCATGGCTCAGGTTCAGGAGCCCTGCTGAAACCCAGCCCCTGCCACCGCCCTCCGGCTGTTCTCAAAGGCACCAACAGAGCATTAGGTCACAGTAACTAAAATAGCAGATTCCGGTCCAAATTGGGGTGATGAGCACATCTTGTCCAGCCCTTGACCAGGTCCCAAGCACCCCAGCTCCTTCTCCCCAGCCTCCCGGCCAGGAGCACCGTCACAGCTCAGAGGGACATCAGCCACCCTGCGAGTGCCAGTGCCACACACAGAATCACAGAATGGTGGGGGTTGGAAGGGACCTCTGGAGATCATCCAGTCCAACCACCCTGCCAAAGCAGGTTAACCTCGAGCAAGTTGCACAGGACTGCATCCAGGCAGGCTCTGAACATCTCCAGAGAAGGAGACTCCACAACCTCTCTGGGTGGCCTGTTCCCAACCATGGGGTAGCTCATGAGACCTCTCACTTCCAAGGGCGCTTCTTCCTCACTTCAGACCTGCTTGAAAAGTCCAGCACCCGGTCAGGTTGTGACCCTCCACACCCACTTGGGACCTCCACCAGGGTCCAGGCACAGTGGGATTGGAGGGACACAGATCTCCAGAGTGGGGCAAACAGGAGAGTTTGGAGCTCACACACCCCTGGGGAGGCCCTGGGGTCCTTTCAGTCTGCGCAAACCACACAGATTATGTCTGAGTGGGGTGAAACCAGTAAGCTCAGCCCATCACAGTTCCTCGTGCTGCTCGGGGACCAGCGGCGCTGACCTCCAGCATGGTCCCAGCCCCCTCAGCCGCTCCTGGAGACGGCAGCACCAGAACGTGACATTCCCTTCATTTTATCTTCACACATGGGCAGTTTTCAACAAGCACTTCGCTCTGCCCACAGAAAAGGCCAAACTCTTCCACTACCTGGCACATAAGTCATGATGGGGACAAAGCCGGGCTGAGCGTGCACATGTCCCTTAAGCAGCCAGGAAAAAGGACACCCAGTCCCCAGCACCCAGCTTGAACTTACCAGCAAGGTCCCCAGGAAGAGAAAAATGTTGCCTGGAGGTGGAAAACAGGTTCCTTCAAGAAATAGTCTGGCTATGGGGCCGGATTTATGGGTCCCAGAGCAGTTAGGTCCTCATCCCCAGAGTGATGCTTTGATGCTGCTTTGGCCACTGCATGCTCCTGGGTCAGCCTGGGGATGGGCACAGGGACTGTCCCAGCAAAGACCACACCTTCATGTGGCACCAGCAGGTTGCACAAGCAGCCCTGAGCTCTCCAGGTATGAACGACCTCCTGGAAGAGGACTGCCACGTGTCCTAGCAGATGCTCCACAGAGATCTGGCAGCTGACACTCACTCCAGTTCATGGATGATCTCAAATTCCCATCTGCAACATGGTTCTGAGGAGGACATAATCTCTGTCCCCTGCTCCCTCCCTGGCTCGACCATTTCCTTGTCCTCTGGTTGGGGACCTGGGAGACCTTCTTCTAACTGCTCTCTCCTTCCTGAGGGCTCAGCATCCTCAACGGGTGCTTCAGAGGCAATCAAAATTGCTATTTTTTGCCTCTGGTAAAATTCAGCAGCAATTCAGAAAAGAGCCTGGGATTTGGGCCATCTGCATGCAACATCAGTTACCACCCATGTCACACATGGCTTCACAAAGTCCCTAAAAGTGCCTCAGTTTCCCACCTTTATAAAAGAGAGAGGCCATTCCTTTAGCTGTCCCACTCTTTATTGTACCTTGGCAAACCCATCATGGGGACTGACACCAGCCTGGCTGCAGAAATGGGACCTTCAGGCATCCCGCTGTAGAGGCACAATCTGTCTGCATTTGAGTGATGGTCTTACCCTCATGCAGAGCGAGGGCTGGACTTCCCTTGTTCTGTTACTTGGCACTGCCATTTGCTTTCCCTGTTTAAAAATGCCTGGACTGTGGGTTTCCAGCAGCTGAAGAGTTGTCCTGGTTTGGGAGAGGGAGCTCATCGAGGAGGCGAAGGGTGGAGGGGGTGTCCCCCAGGGCTCAGCTGTCCCAGGAAGAAGAAAAGGTACCGAATCACATCCAGGATTTCCCTCGCTGCATCTGTGCCTTCATAAACAGCAGGGCCAGATGATGTGAGGACAGTCTCCATATCCCTTACGAATGCCATTCCAGTTTCATTTCCCTCACTTTCATCTCCAGTATCAGCTGAAAGCCATCTCCTCCCACCTCATCCATGGCCCCTTGCAGTGCCCGCAGCTCATGGGAGCTCAGACCCATGGTCCCTTGGAGAGCCCCTGCAGCAAGGGCAGAGCAGGACAATGGGTGCTGGGTGTTCATGGGACCTGGCTGTGGGTGCTCACACTGCTCAGCTTCCCAAGGGACACTCAACATTTGAGGACCAAGAGAGCACCTCCCATCTCTTCCCCTGCACCTGTAAAAGGAGAGAGGGAGATGCTGGGATACCTCCTTACTGCCAGCAACCCTCATCAGCAGTCCCAGGGGAGGATTCCCAAATGAGCAGCGTGGACTTTGCACCCTGTAGCCAGGCTCACTGCTACCTCCAGGCTCAGGAGCCCTGGCCCCATTTCTGTTCAGCGTCAGATCACCGGCCCAAAATTGCCCCCATCTCTGGAAAGGGCAAAGGTCTCAACTCTAGCTGAGCCACCGGGAGGTTCGGTGTGTCCTAAAGGTATGTGTCTGGGAAGATGGGAAACCATCTGTCCTCCTTAAAGGTGGGAGCAAAACAAGGAACTGCTCCCTAAATGTAGTGCAGCCCAGATCTCACCTCCCATCAGTGGTGGTCCTGCAGCACCCACAGGGATCAGTGGGCTTCGATGGCAAGGGGCTGCCCTGCAGCAAAGCCTTCCTTTCCCAGAAACTGAGGGCACGGATGTCCTGTCCCCACCCTGGGGACATTCTGGGTGAGTGGGGGGAGGCAGAGGCAGAGCCCCCTGTCCCACGTGGATCAGGGATGGAGGAACCGGCAGAGTTGCCATGGAGATTTCCTCCAGAGCAGATGCTCTGGGCAGGTGCAAGAAGAGGCTCTGCCCCCCTCACTGTGCGGCACAATGCCAGCCAGATCCTGCAGAAACAGGAAGCTTCTGCCACCACCTGCCTGCCACCCCAACGGCCACCGCCACCACTGCCACCACCGCCACTGCCCTCCTACCAAGCAGGTGGGGACAACTGGGCCCCCCACCAGTGCCAGTGCAGAGAAACTGAGTCACCTCCCAAAGCCACCCCACGGTGCTGGCGTCACCTCCCCTGGCCCCAGCCACACGTGATGATGGCACCTCTGGGGTGTTCTGACCCCCCCACTTGGCACCCGCCAGCTGCCCTCACTGCCCACTTCAGCTGGCACCCATCGCTTTCTTGCGGGGAAGACTGGTCACACATGATGGCACTTACCCTACAGACAATCTACAGGGGCTCCGCACGGGCGATCAGCCTGAGCCAACCTCTCTAGCCTGTCCCCAGAACCACTGTTGGCCTCAGGGGTGTCACAAGGCATCCCAGCTGGAGATGGGTGATGCCAGCCCAGGACTGAGGTCCATTGGTGGGGCCAGGTTCTCTGAACCCATCCCAGGAGCCCCCAGCTTCCCACCTTTCCTGCTGCTCCCAACATTTCTCCCTCTCCTGATCCCTCCAGCAACTTACTGCTCCTCAAAACCATCCTCTGAAGTTCTCAGTGGCACGGTATCGAAGCATTATTTACTTGAAAATTGCCCTTCCCCAGCTTTTTCACAAAGGATGTCTTGAAAAACACCTCGCTGCTGCTCTCATCTTAATGGATGGTTGAAGTGCACCTCCTTGGTGGGACCTTCATTAGGAGCTTATTTCCAATCAGGCTCTATCCAGCCTTGTTTTTCAACTGTTTGCATTACCGGTTGTAAAGCAGTTGAAGCGAGTGACGGACAGGTTTCGAAAGAGTTACCCACACCATCAAAAGCTGCTTTATGAAGTCAGTGGTGAGCATTTCCGTGGTAAGCAGAAGTCGCTGGGTTGTGTACCTAGCGCCAAGGCTGCATTTCAAAACATGCCCGGGTCGCTCTCCTGCTTACGCTGCGAAGCGAGGAAGAGATAATGGAGGCAGTGTTTGGACATATTTTGGCGCTATCACGGAAATAACGCAAGCCAGCAATCCTCCTGCAGCTGCATGACAGCCACGGCACCTTCCCGGCACCACGGGCACTTGGTGGGGACTGCGGGCCTGGCCATGCTGGGTGGGGGGTCACTGGGACAAAGCTGGGTGAAGCCCCCAGCTCCATAGGTTGATCCTCCTCCCAAAATCCCAATGGCATTAAGGGCAGTGGGGTACAGCTGCACCCGTCCTGGCAGCCCCGGGGACGACAGATGGGTGCTGCTGCACCCAGTTAACTGTGGGTGGTGGGTGGCACTTGCACCCTTGGGACAGGCTTTCAGGGTGGCAGGGCTAGGTGGGAGCAGGAGCAGTGCCCCATGGGTGCTAAGGGGACAGAGCTACAGTGTAGGTGTCCAGAGGGGCACACATGCACCTTCCTGGGGATCTGCTGGCACAGGGAGCAAGTGTGATGGGCAGTGAGGTGCAGGGTGTGGACCTGGCACACTGTCACCCTGGGTAGCAGGGTGGGGTGCTGGGGTCAGACCAGGAGGAGGAGTGGGATGGCGCAGAGTGGGAGTGGTGGTGTTGGGTGTTGGTGTAGGGTGATGCTGCGGGATGGTGGTGCAGTGTTGATCGGCAGCGCTGTACCTGGTGCAGCAGTGCCCAAAGTGATGCCCACTGTGGTGCAGTGCCCAGTGCGGTGCCATGGTTATGCCCGGTGTGGTTATGGCTGGCGCAGTGCAGCCTGGTGCAGTGCCTGCTGTGCTGATGCCCAGTGCACTGCCCAGTGCCACGGTGTCCAGTGTGGTGCCCAGCCCAGCACTGCCCAGTTTAGTGCTGGTCTGGTGCTGCCTGGCGCTGTGCCTGGTTCAGTGAGCAGTTTGGTGCCTGGTGTGGCAGTACCCAGTTTGGCACTGCCAGGGTGCTGCCCAGCATGGTGCACAGTTAGGTTTTGTGCCCAGCATGGTGCCTGGTTAAGTGTCTAGTTCGGTGCCTTCTGTGGTGCTGCCCAGGTCGGTGCTGGCACGGTTCTGCCTGATGTGGTGCCTGTTCAGTGCCTGCTTTGGTTCCCGGCGTGATGCTGCCCAGCTCAATGCCCAACTCAGTGCTTGCTTCTGCAGTGCCAGGTTCAGTGCCTGGTTTGGTGCCTGGCCCGGTGCTGCCCAATGTGGTGCCTACTTCTCCACCTGCTTTGATGCCCAGTTTGGTGCCTGGTATGGTGCCCAGTGCAGCAGTGCCTAGACCAGTGCCCAGTTCTTTGTCTGGTCCCCCACCCAGTTCAGTGCCTGCTGCAGTGGTGCCCTGCATGGTGCTTGGTTCTGTGCCCAGTTCCACTGGTGCCCTGTATGGTGCTCAGCACAGTGCCCGGTCTGGTGTCCAGTCCAGTGCCCAACCCGGTGCCCAGTTCTATGCCTGGTCTCGTGCCCAGTTGTTTGCCTGGTTGTTTGGCCAGTCTGATGCCCAGTCTGGCACCCAGTTCAGTGCCTTGTTGTTTGCCCAGTCTGGTGCCTGATTCTGTGCCCCGCTCAGTGCCCGTTCCAGTGCTCAGCTGTTTGCCTATTTTGGTGCCTGGCTGTTTGCCCAGTTCGGTGCCCAGTTGTTTGCCTGGTTGTTTGCCAGGTTTGGTGCCTGGTTCTGTGTCCAGTTCAGTGCCCAATCCGGTGCCCGGTTCGGTGCCTTGTCCGGTGCCACGCTGTTGCCCAGCTGTTTGCCCAGTCCAGT